>NC_068348.1:2700322-2834998 GCF_014633365.1 Diospyros lotus
TTATTCCGGGCTTAGGAAAGAGTAGTTTTGCGAAGAAACGAAGAGCTAAAAGAGTGAATGGTTGTCACAAGTGTGTTCGTTGGACCTGTAACACTCGATGCAAATCTGTGGGGTTTACGTCTGTAAATCAAGAAGATAAAATTAGTTTCATAAAGGATGGACTGAGTAAGGAGTCATTGGATGATATCCGATTGACTCTTGAGACGCATCCATGTGGAATAGTGCAAAGAGAACTTCTTGCTTTATGGACCCAGTTCATAAGTGACCGTCAACGCTATAGTCTTGGGAATCTGACTAAAAGTGACCTTGTTTGCCAATCTATAAGAAAATTGGATGGGAAGCTTATCCTCGCTTCATAGAAAGTGTTTAAGCCGTTTCTGGACGTAAACCAGAGGAAGATGTGAGCCAAAATCACTACTATGTACATAGGCATGATTTTTGTTTGTATTTATTTCTTGTTGAATTGTTGTATAACCACTTTTGATCGCCAAACTTTTTTCTAGGGCATACAAAGAAACAAACATGGAAGGCAAGTTAGTTCGTCGAATCAAAACCATGTGTACTTTGTGGCTCTCAACTTGGAGATGATATTTGTTACTCACTTGCAGCAAGCGAACTAGGCCAAAAATTAGGAGAGAAAAAAAAATTAATTTGGTATATGGAGAGGGAAGTCGTGGACTGAATGGTTATGTTTCACAAGCTGCATGTCTTAGAAAATCATATGTGGTAGGTGTAATGCCAATCCCTTTGGCTGAACCACATATTTCTGGGATTACGCGCGGTGAACTTATAGAAACGACTTCTATGTCTGAGCGCATGGCTTGTAAGATTTATCAGTTAGACGTTTTCATTGCTTTACCAGGAGTTTTGGAACACTTAAAGAAATCTTTTGTATAATCTCCTGGGCCAAGAGTAATCTCCATACTAAACCCATTGGACTTTTAAATGTTAATAATTTCTTCGATGGGTTGCTCTCTTTTCTTGATCAGGCTGTGGATCAAAAGTTCCTTTCTCTTTCAGCAAGAAAGATTCTCATTTCCGCATCCACCATTGATGAGCTGCTAGAGAAACTACATGCTTATGTTCCACAATACGATCCTTATGAGCCTCGGATAGATTGGTCTAAGGTAAGTAGAAACAAGCGCCAAAGGGGTCCGATTAATTTAGATTTATCCCTATAAGACAAGTCTTTGTGAGATGGCTGAGTAAGGAGTACTTTTTGTACTCTTGAGACGCATCTCCTATGACTTGTATAAATTTTTTTTTTATCTTGTATTCTTAAAAAAAGAAATAAAAAAAAAAAAACTGTGGAATGTTGTTAAGCGAGTCTATGATAAGATGGCTGAGTAAGGGGTACTTTGTACTCTTGAGACGCATTTTGTTTATCTTATGACTTGCATGAAGGTTTTATTTTGGTGTGAAAATATAAAAATATATATATGGTATTCTCATTTGTTTGTTTGAGTTTTAGCAGTTCACAGTAAATCTATGGACTTATGGAGTTACAGGTATTCCTAACAATCCTATTTTATTACTGCAATTCAAGTTGGGGGGAGTAATGTATATTTATGAATTATCTTGTCTATGTTTAACTGTGAATTTACAATTGCATGCTTGTAGTTTTGTGTGAATTAAAAATTAAAAAAAAAATGTGTGTGCTTTAAATAATGTTATCCCTAAAGCGTTGGAATTATACACTGATAGCCAGTTGAATTTGCAATATGAATCATGAATGCATTAATTTCTTATTTGAAAACGTATATGTATGGAATTAGAATAAATGATTTGCATGCATCGGGTGTTCAACAATTAGAAATTGGTTTATCGGTTATAAAGTCAAAGGCAATGGTAATTAGCTGATTAGCATACTGCATGATCCCTCAACAGAAGTAGAGACTATTACCCGAGTGAGTGTTTGAGCCTAATAATCGTTACTTCTGAGCGAAATAACACTTACTCTAAATATGCTTTATTGTTTATCTCATCTTTTCAATAGCTTCAAAACATCAATTTGCTTTGAATGTCTAGTATGATAGCGGATGAATTTGGCTGGTTTCAAACTCTGAATTAGTTGACTGAGTAACATTGTTTTATAGAAGTATGATAGGGGGATCAATTTCTTTCAATTTGAGCCTATTACCCTTTTTCTTTCTTTACATTAACCTCCATTGCTAACCCATTTGAGCTGTTCTTAGCACAATTTCTTTCCCTACCTTCATCTAAACCTGTAACCATATGAAGTTTGTCCAACCTGGTGTGTTTCTAGGAATTAGTCTATCTCGGTATTTTCATATAAAAAAAAAAAAAAAAGAAAAAAAAAGGGAAGTTCTCTTAGTTATTCAGCATAAGTGTTTCAAAACAAATGCTGAAGGAAAACATTATATCCAGTTTGAGATTAGTAAAAAAAAAAAAATCCTGACACACCATTTGCACACTTTACTCTTTTCTTTGACAACCCGTATTAACCTCATAGCCCCATTACAACCCAGTTTGGTCCCTCTTGATGCTATAAATCATGTGATCTCAATATTCGAGTTCGGAGTAAGGAATTATGTTTAAATTCAGAAGTTATTTATCTAGGGCATTATTCCAGTCATGAAGCTATGTCAATTTTCCTGTTCTTTCATAAAAATATGTTCCTTGTATTTGGGATGACACCGAGTTTTGAACTTGTTCTACATTTACTCTTATAACGGTGCACCCCCTTGTGTGTACACCTGAGGAATCATTTTATTGGAGGGAAAATCCACAGTAAGACTTAAAGTCAAAACTTCGAGGGAATAATGTGTATTGGTCATCCTGATTGCCATTCCTAAGATTGTATGACCTTTAACCATAAATCTAATTTTGAATGTTCGACTTGTTTTGAATGTTCTACTCTACGCATTTTGGTTTCAAATTTGAAATTTTTATATTCATGCAAGTATTGCAATCAGATCATGGCTGGTGTATAATCCGATTACTAAGGGACTAGCAATATTCAAGTTGGGGGGTGTGATAAGGATCAATATTTCCTATATCCTAATGAATTATATCCCTATTTTGGCTTTATATTTATGCTTAAAGTAAATAATTATTCGTATTACATATTATTACAGGATGAAGCAAGGAAGTTGGCTTCTACAAAAAATTAGGGGCATAATCGAAGACATTGGATTGCCCATTTTTTTTATTGCTAAAATTCAAAGGCCAATTATGGAGTTTAGAGGATGTTTCAAGTGCACTTGGCACAACTATCAAATGAAATCCAACCAAAGGCCCAAGACCAACCAAAGGTCCAAGACCAATCAAAGGCCCAACAAAGCCCAATTTGTAGAAGACTTTTATTTGTTTTGTATTTTTTTTATAAGTGATTTACTACCTAAAGTCTTTTGTATTCTTATGAGAAGTCCACCACACAAAGTCTTTTGTATTTTTTGTCTTTTACCTAATTTTCTTCCACTAGTTAGGTGGATGTTTTGTTGAATAATTGTGTGGCTTGTATTGCATCTTGTGAGCTATAAATAGCTCACTTTGGTGCATTTGTGGGGAGGTGGTTATTATTTGAATCAAAGTTTAGTTTTGTTCTTAGAGTTTCTCTTAGAGAATTGTTCTTATTCTCTCTCTTGTTTTCTCTTGTAATCTTACATCCTTTCTTTCTTCTTTTAAATTCTTATGTCATTTATCGTTACTTTATTATCCACCGCCTAAATAGACGGTTAATTTCTGCTTTTAAAATTTTTGCAATTTTAATTCCTGTCATTCAAATTATCCACCGCCTAAATGGTCGGTTAGTTTTTACTATTTTAATTCCTGTCAATTAAATTATATCATTTAAATTACGTCATTTAAATTCCTGTCAATTAATTTTTAAATGGAAATGAGTAGCTAAATCTAGTTTTGGGTTAAGGCGAGGACAGTGTCCAATGTTCTTGAATCTCAAGATAAGCCAAACCTTGATGAATGCAAGATTTATCTGAGTTAAACTTGAGTTAAGTGTGTAAATGATTTTGTGAGTTTGGATTGGGTCATCATCCTAACTTAGAACTCTCATGTCATGTATGAGAGTTGCTAGAATTGGAGATGAGATATACCCAAGCTCAGACAATCAAATCATAGTTTGTAGTATAATACAATTTACAGTGACATCTTAACCTAAAAACTCTCATATCATGTATGAGGGTTGCTTAGCTGAGAATCATTCGTATCTTGAATTATAACTACCAAATGATCCTCTGTTTATTTCAGATTAATGTTGCTGTTTAAATTGCTATAAGAGATTTATTAGGCATTGGTTCTGAACTCGCCTCAACCCAAGACCTTTTTAATCTTTCAAAAAAAAAACCTTTTCACAATCAAGAAAACTTAGCTCTCTTTGGATAAATCAACCCGAATGAACAATTCTTTTGTTAAATAAACCTCCTAGTGAATCGACCCGGACTTGTCCAGAATTTATATTTGTGCTACAACTACACTCACACACTGGTGAGTTTAAACCTCCTCACCATTTCAACACTGAACATCCAAACTGATTAAGGCTATCTAAATTGTAGGGTGAGGAGTGCAGCCAGGAGACCAGTTGTTACATACTGAGGTGTGAAGCCAGTGATGACTACGCCGATGATATCAGTTATGCACGCCGAGAGGCTTATACGACGTGGGTGTGAAGCCTATTTTGCATTTGTGACCGTGATAGCTGGGGAGAAGAAGGAGTTAGCTGCCTATCCTGTGGTGCGAGACTTTCCAGATGTGTTCCCAGATGAGTTGCCGGGACTACCACCGCACCGGGAGATTGATTTTGCAGTCAATCTGATGCCAGGTACACAGCCTATTTCCAAGACTTCTTACCGTATGGCTGCCAATGAATTGAAAGAACTCAAGGTGCAGTTGTAAGATCTTTTGGAGATGGGGTTTATTCGACCGAGCACATCTCCATGGGGGCTCCAGTATTATTTGTGCTCAAGAAGGACAGGTCTATGCAATTGTGTATAGATTACCGACAGCTTAATCAGGTAACAATTAAGAATAAGTACCCTTTACCCCGTGTGGATGATTTACTGGATCAATTGTGTGGTGCATCGATGTTTTCCAAGATAGATTTGCGGTTAGGTTATCATCAGGTGCGGGTCAGAGATGAGGATATTGTGAAGACCGCATTTCGTACACATTACGGCCATTACGAGTTTGTGGTCATGCCATTTGGGCTGACCAATGCACCTGTGGTATTTATGGATCTGATGAATAGGATATTCAAGGAATATTTGGATTCTTTTGTCATAGTTTTTATTGACGACATCCTAATTTACTCACCGAGCCCTGAGATACATGAGACGTATCTGAGCGTAGTTCTGCAAAAGCTCAGAGAGGAGCAGTTGTATGCCAAGTTTTTTAAATGTGAGTTTTGGCAGACCCGAGTGGTATTCTTGGGACACGTGGTCTCAGGTGAGGGTATCTCAATAGATCTAGAGAAGACCAGAGCCGTGATGGATTGGCCGAGACCGATGACAGTGACGGAGATTCGGAGTTTTCTTGGCCTTGTCGGATATTATCGACGATTCATAGAAAGCTTTGCACAGCTTGCATCACCCATGACGAAGTTGACACAGAAGGGCGTCAGATTTATTTGGGACGAGGCTTGTGAGAGGTCCTTCCAGGAGTTGAAGCGGCGTTTGACTTCGGCGCCAGTACTGACGATACCCAGGAGTGGTGAGTTATTTACTGTTCACAGTGATGCCTCATATTCAGGGTTAGGATGTGTTTTGATGCAGGACGGCCGGGTGAATGCGTATGCATCCAGACAGTTGAAGAGGCACGAAGAGAATTACCCTACACGTGATCTGGAGTTGGCAGCTATGGAATTTTCCTTGAAGATTTGGAGGCATTATCTTTATGGTGAGAGAGTCCAGATTTACACGGATCACAAGAGCCTCAAGTACCTCTTTTCACAGAGGGAACTCAATATGAGACAACGCCGTTGGTTAGAACTGCTTAAAGATTATGATTGCGAGATCTTCTATCACCCAGGTAAAACTAATGTGGTAACAGATGCACTGAGTCGTCGTGGAGCATCAGTTGCAGTTATGATGGTGCAGGAGTGGTTCTTATTGGAGCAAATAAGTAACCTTACCATCTCAGTGGCATCAGATAATCCTACACTCTATTGCGCTGCCATGAGTATCCATTCAGATCTAGAGGGTCAGATTCGTGATCAACAGCGACAGGATGTGGAGCTTGGCAAGATTATGGCTGATATGGAGAGATTTGGGCCATTGGGATACAGCCAGAGAGACGATGGTTTGCTATTGTTCCGTGGACGGATCTGTGTGCCGAGTGACAGTGATATCAGGCAGAGGATCCTAGAGGAGGCTTATCGTTCTCCCTATACTATCCATCCTGGAACGACGAAGATATATCAAGGTTTACGACGTCAATATTGGTGGAGTGGCATGAAGAGAAGCGTAGTAGAGTTTGTATCGTGATGTTTGGTGTGCCAACAGGTTAAGGCTGAGCACCAGAGGCCCACGGGATTGTTACGGCCCTTATCTATGCCGGAGTGGAAATAGGAGTGCATAGCTATGGATTTTGTCTCAGGATTGCCACGATCTAGTCGAGGGTACGATTCGATATGGGTGATTATCGATCGGTTGACCAAATCAGCGCATTTTCTACCTGTCAAGAAGACCTATCCTATTCATCAACTGGCCAAGTTATACATTGACTAGGTGGTGAGACTGCACGGAGTACCAGCCAGTATTGTGTCAGACAGGGATCCTCGGTTTACCTCACAATTTTGGGAGGCGTTGCAGAGTGCTATAGGGACCCAGTTGACTTTTAGTACAGCTTTCCACCCTCAGACTGACGAGCAATCGGAGCGGACCATACGGACTTTGGAGGACATGCTCCGTGCCTGTGTACTGGATTTCCATGGGAGCTGGGATGATCATCTGTCACTAGTGGAGTTTGCCTATAATAATAGCTTCTAGGCCAGTATTAGGATGGCACCATTTGAGGCGTTGCACGGGCGACCGTGTAGATCACCGCTTTACTAGACCGAGATTGAGGAGCGAGCGTTGCTTGGACAGGAGTTAGTAAAGCAGATGTCAGAGCAGATCCAATTGATTCGGACTAGGATGAAGGCAGCTCAAGACCGTCAGAAGAGTTATGCTGACAGACAACGCCGTGATTTGGAGTTTGATGTGGGTGATCATGTTTTTCTTCGACTCATGCCAATGAGGGGTGTTCGATGCTTTGGAGTATCTGGCAAGTTGAGTCCTCGCTATGTGGGACCGTTTGAGATATTGGAGCGAGTCGGATCATTGGCTTACCAGTTAGCTTTACCCCCTCAGTTAGCCCACGTACATGATGTCTTTCATGTCTCTATGCTTCGCAAGTACGTGGCAGATCCCGGGCATGTTATTGATTATCACCTGCTCGTGGTGCAAGAGGACGCGTTGTACATCGAGTTGTCTGCTAGTATCGTGGATCAAAAAGAGAAAGTGCTCCGCAACCATACAATTCCCTATGTGAAGGTCCAATGGCAGCGGCATACCTCTAAGAAGGCTACTTAGGAGCTAGAGGAGGATATGAGACGACTTCACCCTCAGTTATTTGCCTAGTCAGGTACGAATTTCAGAGACAAAATTCTTTTAAGGGGGGAAGGATTTGTAACGACCGTAAATCGTAATTTAATTTAATTATTAGTTAGTTTGTTAATTTACTTTAAATGGGATATTAATATATTTTATTGATATTAGTAATAATAATAAATATAAGAATAATTTAAGTATAGTTAATATACATATTATGGGATGTAAAAGGAAATTGAGAGGTTAAATATAGTTGTGGGAATATATTGAAAGTGGCGTGAGGTACTGGAGCTCTTTAATTCCATTGAGGCCTTGATAAAATTAATATGTGGTGCATGTTTAATTGGAGGAGAAGTTGGCTGAGATGACTCGCTATTGTTTTGTTATTTAATTCTCAGCAATTGAAGGCACAAACGGCGCCGTATGGAAGAAATTGGGCAGCAACGTGGCTGCCTCTCCTCCAAGTTTAATCCCTTTTAAATTAAAGCCAAATCCAGCCAAAATCCAGCCTATTAATGCGCTCGGCAGCCTCACTTTAAGTTCAATTAAAATCCATTTGAAGCCAAAAGCAGAGAACAAGCGCCGAGTAGCAGTATACGCGAGCAAGCTACGGAAATCAGAGAAAATTGAGATTTTTTTTTTTTAGAAAATCTCACTTTTGATCGCAGTCCGAAGATATTAGGTAATTCAGGGAGCTAAATATTACATTCTGTACGGTTGAAATTTTATTTAGAGTCCAATTTTATTAATTTTGACAAATAATTAAGATATTACAGTGTGTATAATTTTAATCGCGTTTAGCCAAAACGAATCTAAGGATATCCTCGAAAGGGCAAATTCTTCATACCCACCTTGTTGTTTCTTTCGTTGTCAATTTATTTGACCTCCATTCGTTTGCTTTGGCCGTTAATTAAGTACGGAATTTTAGCCAGTTTGTTTTAAAATTTAATTTATTAAACCGATCTCGAGGGTTTTATTCGTTGGTTGCCTACGGGGGTTTGTACCACCCCCAAGCCTATGGGAATGATGCCGTACTCACCCAGGGCTAGGTTCTTAGCTGTTTGGGTATTTTTATTGGATTTTGGTTGTTTATAGGCTAGAGCGGTTATGCAGTGGGAGCAAGGGTCGGTTGTTCGGTGACGATGTGACTGTCATACGGTCTATCTTAGGCCATCAGATGGTCTCTCTTAGTCACAGAGCGCTGACCGATGCCAGGCACTACTTACTAGCTCTGCCGTTAAGTGATTATAGCATGCTTGTTTATATTTTATTCGTGTTGCATGGTTTGATGTGCACATGGGTATGGGCTGCAGGTTGGGATTATCATGATTTGGTTATGCTTGGTCACCGACATTCTAGCTTGGTTACGATGCATTCAGCACGGGCATTGATTAGTGGTTAATTTTGTAAAAATTTTGTTATAATTATACCCTTCTTTCGATCTTAAATATGGTTTAAATTAGATATTAATATATATTTTATGGTTATATGCAAGTTTAAATTGAAAGATAAATGAAATGAAGTTTAAAGTAAATAATAATAATATATAAAATTATATATAATACATATAAATCATTATATGCATGCATGTACTATATATATAATATAATCTAATATATATGTGTGCTATGTGTAATACATATATATAATATATAATTTATTAAAAATATTAAATTATTTTTTTTATTTTTAGCCATGAAGCATTCAAGCCCATGAAGAATTCAAGTCCATGAAGAAATCAAATCCATGAAGAATTCAAATCCATGAAGAAATCAAACCCATGAAGAAATCAAACCCATGAAGAAATCAAGCCCATGAAAAATTAAAGTCCATGAAGAATTCAAATCCATGAAGAAATCAAGTCCATGAAGAATTCAAGCCCATGAAGAATTAAGGCCCAATTTGAGCAACCCATGGAAAATATTATTTGGAGAAGGCCCAAAGATTATTTTTAATCCTAATGAAGATTAAAAACCAATTTATAGAAATCTATTTTTATTTTTTATGTGAGAGCTTTATTAAATGTGTTTTTTAGCTAAAATCCATTTAACTATTAGGTGGATATTATAGCTAAAATCCATTTAACTTTATGAGTGCTTTATTAGGTATGTATTTTAGCTAAAATCCATTTAATATTAGGTATGTATTATAGCTAAAATCCATTTAACTTTAAGTGTGTGAGTGCCCATTAGATATAATTATGTCTAGTTGAATAATTGAAATTGTGTGGTTTGTATTGCATCTTGTGGCCTATAAATAGATCACTTGATTGCATTTGTAAGTGTGATTATTATTCTTGAATAAAAGTTTAGTTATTTCCTTAGAATTCTCTCTTTGAGAATTGCTTTTGTTCTCTCATTTTCTTTAGTATTTTCTCTTGTGATCTTACTTCATTCCTTTCTTCTTTTAAATTCTTATGTCATTTATTATTACTTTATTATTCACCGCCTAAATGGATGGTTAGTTTATGCCTTTAAATTCTTGCAATTTTCATTCTTATCATTTAATTGTTCACCGCCTAAATGGACGGTTAGTTTATGCCTTTAAATTCTTGCAATTTTAATTCTTGTATTTTAATTGTTCACCGCCTAAATGGACGGTTAGTTTCTTCTATTTTAATTCCTGTCATTTAAATTCTGTTATTTAAATTATGTCATTTAAATTCCTGTCAATTAATTTAATGGAGATGAGTAGCTAAATCTAATCTTGGGTTAAGGCAAGGACAGTGTCCAACGCCAATGATTCCCAAAGAAAGCTGCGTTTTAAATAAGTAACCTTAATTTAAATTTCAGTATGAGTGTGTATTAATTATTGAAAAATCACTAGGTTTGGATTGGAGCGTAAGCCTAACTTAGAGCTTTCATGCCATGTATGAGAGTTACTAGAACTGGAAACGTTATCATACCCAAACCTAGATGATTAATTTAGTAGTTTTGTATATTAATTGTAATTGGATTTATGGTAGTTGCTTAAATTAGAATCCCGCATATCATGTATGGGGATTGCTTAACCTAGAACTATCATCATCTCTAATTGCATTTAATAACAAACCCTCATATCTGAAATTAAATTAATGTTGCTAATCTTTTATGCTAAAATTTGGGAATCAACGGGTTGGTACTGAAATTGTCTTAACTCAAGCACTATTCAAATTCATATTTTTACGTTTAATGTTTGTTTCAATTTTTGCCTTACTTTATTTTCTAGTATCTGTTGTCTAAAAACAAAACCATAAAAAATCTTGTTGTCAATTTGTCCAAATGCGTGTGCGTGTGTGTGACATTCTTTTTCTTTTGCCATAAATAAATCTCTCAGTGGACGACCTGGATTCATCCAGAAAATATAAATTTAAATTTGGACTACAACTGCACTCGTACACTGGCGAGTATAAACCTCTCACTAAAATAAAAAAAATATAAAAGTTTTATTATGATTTGTTTTTATTGTGTTTTAATTGCAGGGTGAAAGTGCAGTCAGGCATATGCATCGCGTGTGGTTTACTATATGGGCGGAGCATGGCCTAATGCCTGGATGTATGGGCACCTTGTATCACGTTGATGCTCATTACGCCATTGCATTATATGTGCATTGCATGGCTACTGGTAGTATTTAGTTCTCGGACGGGAGTACCGTTCCGAGGGAGCCTATGGCTCGACTGTCTGGAGTACCGGCAGGGATACGGGTGACGGGAGTACCGACCCGGGACAGTGCGCACAGGTTTGTGGAGATTTATGTTGCCTTTCAGGGCAGCGGCATGTTGGTATGGGACTTGGGTGCCAAGTGTCTTATGTGGACCCCAAGGTCCGGTATGTGCTTTTATTATGGTGCACTATTGTTTTGTTGCGTCACATGGCTTGTGTGTACGTGCAGGATTGTGTTGGGGTGATCTCCTCTATTTACTGTTCAGCCTTCCTTTTCATTTAAACTTGCTGAGTCTTGCGACTCACCTTGCTTTCCATCATTCCAGGTAAGGGTAAAGCAAAGGCCGAGGGCGAGGATCCCGCCACCTAACAGCCAGCCGTGTCGGTAGGGTGTACAGTTAGCTGCCCCCGTTATCTCTGATGTTTTGTTAAGAGTTTTGTCTTTTATTTTTTACTGTGCCAGGTTGTTCCTTGTATCTCCTATTTATTGGCATAGGGTTTGTATATATTTATATACTCTGTGACCGCTGTTCCAACAGGGTACTTGTGGGCGTGCATGTTTGCTGTTTTCATTTCCACTGTTGTATTTCTTATGTATGCATGTCAGGGTATTTTTGTCTTATGTCTATTTCTCTTTCCTATATGTAGGCGCTCTTGTTCGGATAGACCGGGCGGTTGGGATATCCGGGCGTGGGTGCTTACACCTTTGTTTTCTTCTTCTTGACACTTTGGACTTACTCATCGCGACCCAAAAAACGAATCGGAGTCGGTTGAAATTGAACATCGACAAGCACAATCTACCCAAATCACAAACTCCTACCATAGGATGGATAAGGCACACTCTAGTAGCCTTGCTACTATATATAGTCTCTAGAACCCATCTAATGCCCCAAGCATAACACTCATTATGTTGAGATATCATACATTTATGTTACAAGGCAACCCACTCTGAGTCTATAAATCCAATCCACTCTACGGCACTAGCACCTGTGAGTGATATCACATGCTAAGTATATAGTGGTCCCAACATAGCCGTGCTCTCAATCCATTCTCAACTCTGCGGCGCTAGCCGACATCCATGATACCACACGCCAGCATGCCATATTTTTATCGAGCATAATCGGTACTATGCATAACTCAAGTATGGGAGAATCTCTAGGTGGTGCCGTTGTAGGGTTCTGTCACGACTCGAATTCTAATAAGTCATGACCGGCACTAATCCCTAGGCCCAGCAGCCCCACCGTGGATTAGTAAGCATCTTCTCTAGCTCGATTTGTTAAAAGCATTAATACTACTGACAAAATATAGAAACATAGAGTAAAACACCTTTTTAATTTTTCACAAAAATATTTCAATATCTCATATATAGCAGCTACACAAAAATACGAATATCCGGGCAGGTTTAGTGGTATCAGATCCTTGTCGAAAGTGATGTGTACAAGGCTCTCCCAACCTAAAAGATCCTTGAAGATAAGTGTGAACAGGGGCTCAGACGGGATGTTTTGTTAGATTTGTTTAGCTGATGCTATGGGATGTATGTAAGACTCCCTGAGATGTATAATTTTTGTTAGCTTGTTTTCGCTGTGGTGAAGAAAAAAATGGAGATAAAATTTTTGGTCCTTACATTAATTAATTGGTTCTTAAATTGGCTAATAAAGTTGGCGCATATGTGTCCAAATTAACATGCGAAATGAGGTTAACCACTAGCTAACGGGGCATAATCCAAAATTAGAAACAGAACAAAACGGCAAGCAATTGGAGGGTTTGCCTTTTATTTATTCCCAATTCCCCAATTATGGACTCACTCTCCAAACTGCCTAATCACGGGGACCATTACCCAACAACTAATAAATGGCTGACAACTCTCGAGCCTAATTAGCATATGTTAAGCTAGAATTCAGAATGAATGATCTAGGAAACTCTATTAGGAATAACATATATTAAGTGAGGGCTGACCTATTTATAATTTTTTTTTAAAAAATAAATGGTTGGATACTCATTCCAATAATGAGAAACGATATAAAAGACTTGATTTTTATGTAATTGAGAAATTAAGTACTTAAAAAATAAAAATTATAAATGACGAAGATAAGAAACCAAATTCGCCTTTGTTTAGACAGTAAAGATAGTCAAAGAATTTAAACTTGATATTGTTATGCATTTTTTAATAATTATCGAGAACAATAATAATTCTTTATACAATCTATGATGTCTCTTTGTTCTTAAAAGTTGGGATCCATGATAAGAAGTTTTAAATTTTATTGAAGGAGAATTTATTTATAAATTTCTGTGTATTTACTTGATATGAAGATCTATGGCCTGCAGTTGAGTGTTTCACTCTACATGGAAGGAAAAATTGCAGTTGCCTTGGGTCATGGTATATTCATGCACATACGGAGATGAGAAAGTTCACATACCAAGCATTTACAGGTAGTTGTACCTCGGGATAAATTATACTTTCATTCTTAATTGTACTCTGAGCAGATTTTAGAGTTGTGTGCTTTGGTTGTGAACTCTTCCAAAACGCTATGCTTCTGTCAAATGAGCGTCTCCATTTTAGCGCCACTGGGTTTTCTGCCATATTATCCTGTCCTTTACCTTATGCTCAAGCAAAATAATTCTTTAAGTGGTATCTAGCAATCTCATTATCTGACTATTCTTTTATTCCTTTCATTTTTGCTCCTACTATATGATGAATTCCTTTCTTCAGCTCTCTCCTTTTTATGTGTACTGATGACTATTAGTTTTGATAGGTTGTAGGTTCACTCATTTATCTGACTTGCTTATGTTTGTTTTTGCATATACTTTGGTAGGCCCGGTTGCTGAAGACATGTTTCATTGGCAAGAAACAATTTTGGGTACACCTGATAGTCCTTATGCTAGGTGGAGTGTTCCTAGTTACCATTCATTTCCCTCCAGATTATCCATTCTAGACACCCAAGGTTTATTGCATCAGAGCTCCAATTTCTTGATAAATGGATGATACCTTTTTGTGTTGCCTCTATTTTACCTGTGTTTAAAGTGCTATTCGGCCTTTTGACATTCCAAACTTTTGATATATGCATGGCACACGTTTATGGTCCCATGGCCCTGCTATGGTGTTGTAAATTATTTAGTGTTAAGCATGTTTGATTTAATGACATTTGCTTATTTTTTTAACAAGAATTCATTACAGTATGATATAGATATTTTTTGATGGGTAAATTGTTGTATGGTGTTTTAACACTAATGGCTTATTCATCTTATGTTCAACCTTTTCATGTTCAAAATCTTCCAATTAATGCATAGAATATTGATCTCTAAAAGTTGATGCTACTAGATTGTTAATCACAAGAAGCAAAAGTTTAGCAATGTGAACTATAAAAGCTTCAAAAGTTTTTTCAAAGACATTAATTAGAGAAAGATAAATGGCACTTATAAAGTTATGTTTCCATTTTCTCTTTCTGCTTAGAATACAATTTCAAACTGAAAAGCAAAAACAATGAAACCATCTAAGATACTCTACACCAAACTAAAATAAAAATACTCCAACTTAACCCAGTGCATCATTATTACAGCACAGGTCTATAAACAACAACAGCATATCAAACCTTTATCTCACTATACCGGTATTGCTTAGCTTCAAAAGATTAAAAAATTACTCAAGCACCCCTAATTGTTAAAAGCATAAACGAAAATATACCAAGCTGAAATCTAGCTAGGTGATGTGACCAAGGAGATATAGTCAGTGGAGAAAATACTCAGCAACAGAGGCCCTATTTAAAGCATATATATTTGCATCACTAGGTTTTGTTCCTACAATTTTTCACATAAAAAATCACGTAACATGTTTATTGGGTGGTTTTTACTTTTGCATCCTATCCAATAGATGAATGTTAAGTAAATCACACGTATTAACTAAATTACATATTCAATTTAATTTGATTGTTAAATCTACATTGTTGGGTTTTCCAATTCATTATATAGGGTTTTTCAGATAAGTTTGTTTAGTAAACCGCAAGTGATTTATATGAATCTCATTTCTTTCAGCAATCATGCCGTTTTTGTTTCCTATCACACAGGCTCAACCAAATGATTATGATAGCGCTATTTTCCAAACACATAATAAATTTCTTCATAAAAGCCTGACCTTGAGATCGATAAACATAATTACTTCCTTTTAAGTGGCTAATATGCAGTTGGATGTTGTATCCTACTAGTAGAATTCTCTATAGTGCTAACTCCATTCCAACTCAACCTAAGACTCATATTGAACATGTAACCGGTAATTTTGTTGAGACAGCAATATAAAGATCTTCAACTAGCTTTTATTTGTATTAAATTTTCTAACCACCTTTGTTAATGTATTTATTTCATAGCACAATCGCTTGTTAGGAAGGGAAAAAAAAAACTATAATAGATGGTATCGCTTCCAAATAAACAAAAATAAATAAACACGCAAACAAAAAGATATGTTCATATATATATAAAAAAAAGTGAAACTCTCCATCTGTAAGATGAATTTTTCTGACAACCAATAAAAGATTTTCCAGTGGAGTTAAAAAAAATTCATACCTCTCTTCCATAGACAATACAAGGGGTCCCTTATTGGCTTGTAATCTCCTCATCGCTAACAAATCCAACCACTAATTCATCCCCCAAAGCCTTTGCCTGGCGTAATGCATTAGGATGCCCATAATGCATGAGATCAAAACATCCATCCATGTAAACCCGGATACGCTTTTTACCACATTTCTTCCTTTGAAATATTCGCAGATCAGAAAGGATATATGGCAATCTAGGAACATTGACCCCACCAAATAGTTGGTTGACAAGCCAAGCAAAGCAGCAGTGAGCATTATACCAGCAAATAGATGTGGATAATAACACATACGGTCCCATATACAACCGCTGTTATCGACCTCCATCGCTGCCTGAAGGCTCCCTCCTTTCTTCAGGCAACCTGCAAGGCACCCTTCAGCTCTCGACTAGAGGAGACACACAAGCCCTGGAAAAAATAAATAAAGAGTAAATTGTACACCACCCAAACTAAAACAACTTATAACCCGAGATTTTCCAAAAAATTAGGTTACGTTCTCTTTACTTTTCAATTTTTATTTTTGAGTTTTGAATTCATTTTTAGTTTTCTATTTTGGTAGTCTGTTTTTAAAAAATTGAAAATGCATTCTTTTTGTTATTTTGAAAAACTATTTTTTAAAACAGAAAATTATAAAACGCGTTCTCTTTAAAATTTTAAAAATATTTTTTTAATGATATTTTATTCAATAAATTTAATTATTAAGTAAATTATAAATATTTAATGTTAATATTATGAAAAGATATATATATACATTTTAAAGTTAATGAATTTTATAATATTTTTTTCTATTACAATAATAAAATATAAACAAATAAATAAATAAATAAATATGTTTTGAATTTTGAGTTTGTTTTAGATGAAAATACTCAAAATAACTTTTTGTTGTTTTGAGTTTTCTTTACAAATTTTTTTTTATTTTCAAAAATGTATTTTTAAAAATAATAAAATGAACGTGTTTTCACTATTTTAAAAAATTAAAAATGACTTGAAAACAGTAAAGAGAACACAATCTTAATAACTGAAAAAGTAAATAATAAACTCCAGACTGAAAAAATAAATAATAAACTCCAGACTGAAAATCAGAGAAACCAATAGATACCTAATTAATGACGAGAAGGGGGAAAGCAGAGAAACTAATATAGCCTTCCTTCACTTGAATATAAAATTCAGGTGAAGGAAAGCTACATTAGTTTTATTGGACAATTGGTTTTTGATTTATATTTTGAAAATTATGAATTGGTTATAATTTGATTAGGATGGACATACTTCTTCTTGTGATTGATGAGAGGTGTTCCCCCAAGAGTCCATAAAGTGTTTCATAGTTAAAAACAAAATTAAAAAAAAAAATAGATTGGTATGCATTTGAAAGTGTCTAAAGGATGTGTCCAACATGATGTCACCTCTATATATTGTATTCTGAATCAAAATACTATAGAATATATTATGTTGATGTTCAGTAAATAAAAAGTAACTAATCTGTATGTGATATGGTGAAAGTTGTAAGCATATGAACAATCATGAATTAAATGAATAATTTCAATTGATAAAAGATACGATTGAAATAATTGACATGCTTTGAGGCTTCAAAATTGTGAAAATGTAGTGTCTTAGTATTTTGATTCAGAATCTGTAACATGTCAACAGAAGAATAACAAAATTTATAGTGAAAGGATGAAATATTGCTTATCATATGAGCCCAGAACCCGACCCTTTTTCTATTTATTATGTTGGAGTGCGGTTATTACGGAGGAAGGGCAATACTGCTTTCTAGATTGGGGGAGGGGGGGGGGGGGGGTGTTGGGGTTGAAACTCAAGCTATGTTTGGCTTTGCTTTTGGTTTAAGCCGAATGAAATGGTGTATGAAGCAAAAGTTGACGAGGTCTATGGTGCTCTGCTTACAGACTAGTAGACAATTGCTTTTTGGTCTCTCAATTCCTCAATCCTGGGGCCGAAGTCCAATGATTTACTAATTCCAAAGTTCAGATAAGGTTTTTAAATTTTCTACCCTTATTTAAACTTCAAACATTTTACAACAATTCTAATGTTAGAATTGAGGTAATTAATTATCCTGGTTTTCAAGTTGCTAGCTTGTTTTTTCAGTAGTTATGGGTGTTTAGTATTTTAAATATAGAGGTTGCTTGTGTGATAGGTATGTAGTGATTCTGGAGGAGATCTGGTGAGGATTGAAGAAAGTTATGGAGCCTTACAGGAGAGTTTGGGCCTTCTTTGTGGCAATTTTATATATGGAGCCTTACAGGAGAGTTGGGCCCGATATCGGAGTTATCAGAGGCGGTGATTTGGCAAGCAGTCTTCCGGAAGCTTTCGCAGCTCTCTTCGCGTGTGCCGGCTCAAGTGGCCATCCCCCACTCTTCCTTCTGGTGCATCGTCATCATCTGGCTCCTCTGGTTCCTAGTTAATGGTTGATTCGGTGGCAGATGAGGGCTTAACCGCATCACACGACATGGAGTTGTTATCTCCTCGTGATGTATAAGTCTCAATACAAGTGAGCCATCCCCTCATCCTGCGTCGCTCGGTGATAATCCGTCGTGCGTGGAGGCTGCTTGCTAGCTCATCTCCGGTGAGGCTCTATCTTTTCCGGCGATGCATGGCGGTTGCAAGGTGCCTTCCCCTCTCTCTCATCTGTCTTCTCTCGTGGTGGGCCCCACTATCACCTCTTGTCCTCCTTCTGAAGCAGCCGCAATGAAGTGGGCCCCATTAGGCTCTGACTCAGCTAGCTTGGATGCATCTGGACCGAAGATCTCAAGGCCAGGAGTCCTCTCGTATTGGTAAAGGGCCTATAGGTTCGACCTTGGGCCAAGCGCATGGGCCATCTGTGCGTGTATTGGGCTCATGGAGTTTTCAGCCCACCTCAAGACAAGACCATGGGCACTCTTTAACAGGTTTTTCGGGCCTTGTTGATGGGCCGCGGCCTCACGTGGGTCATTTTGTTGGCAGTCCTTTCTCCTTCATCTCCATGCCTTCTCAGCCCCACCGAATGCAGCTCAGTATCGGCAATCCAGGATCTCTCTTGGGCCCCCCCTCCTTGTGTAGTTTCGAAGGCTTCTATTTTGGGCACTTTGCCCATTGCTTCTGCGGATCACAACATGGATCCCGATCTGGATCCTGAAAGAGCCCTACCCAAGCACCTTCAGCTGGTCATCCAACTTCTCCGAGTCAGCCCATTTCAGATCTGGATCTTGATGGCCACGGCTCCCTTTTGGGCCCCTCTCCTTCGGTGGCCGAAAAGCTTCCTGATTTGGGCTATTTGGCCAATATCTCTCAGGATATGGATCCAAATCACGATCTAGAAATGGGCTTTGTCCGGGCATCTTCAGCGGGTCAGCCAGTTTCAGTAGGTCAACCCTTTTCTCATCCGTCAAGTTTGGATCAATGGCACTCTGGCTCAAATAGTTGACAAGTTTACCCCCGGCATTACTAAAAAATTACAATATTTTCCTCAAATGACCACTTCCTATGAAATTCTCTAAAAAAAATAGGGCATTTGGTATTTTTTTTCCTCAAAATAATAAACACAATTTTTATTTTTCAAAAATTAAAAATACAAAAATAGTATTGATATATATATATATATATATATATATATTTTATTTCTATTTGACAAACTATTCATCTTTCTCATCAACTAAATGTCCAACTACTAATTAACTATACCTCATTTATCCACTCAATATTGGTATATCAACTAATTAATTTTTATATAGCAGGATAATGTTTGGTAACATTAAATGAATTTTTAAATATGTATTAATATTCATACATAATATATATAATAATATTTTTTATTAAATATCATTTTTAATTTTTATTTAAAATTTTTAAAATGTTAATATTATTTGTGGGAACCCTCGCCCAAAGATCCTAGAAGCCCGTGAGTCCCAAACGGGAGTCTCGAAAGAGAGAGATAGGACCCCATAAAATCCTTGACGAAACAACACGCAAAAGGAACAATGCACTAGCATACCAAAAGTATGGTATATACATACATACAAAACAAAAAGGCATTCTGAAACTCAACCCATGTCATCTCTCGATCGACATATTGCTGATGAACTGTCTCTTACTAGTGCTCAACATCACCACGTAAAAGGAAGGTACCCAATTGTACCTTCTGTGAGTCAGTGCATCCGATCGTCCTCAGGTGCTTATTCACAAAAAGTAACTAATTCTCGACCTCAGAAATATTTGCACTTTTGTGAAACTCAAGTGGTCGCAACGCCATAAAATTCTTTAGAAAAACTCCACCAGCAGTGTCTTCCACCTCTTAAGCCCCAGGGTGTGACACCTCACCATCATTATTATGACGCTCATGTCTCAACTGAGCGGCAACCAATACATCAATTGCCTGTAAAATGTCCGCCAAAGTGCTCTGTACATTGGTCGCCTCTTACTGAGGAGCTTCTCTGGAACCTTCTGTCATCTTGGGCGTATGAATGGCCCGTCCATAGCCCCTAGTAGGTGGTCATCCCCATCCTCGTCGAGTGCTCATATTCCCTTCACAACCAAAACTCTCAGTACATAGGCCCAAACTCATAAGGATAGACTATCTAGAATGTCTATTGGGGGAAACATGGGCTATGTATGCTTGAACACGTACATCTTAGAATGTGTAGGTGCACAAGCATTACATTGGATATGTATTTCTATGTGGGCGAAGCATTGCCTAATGACTGGCTTATGGGGGCCAATATATGACGTTGATACTTACTATGCCATTGCATTTATTATTTGTTACATTGCATGGTTCCGTTTTGACGTGACATGGAGTTGACCCTCAATAGTTATAAATAGAGCTCAACTCCTGGTAACTATGACTTAGGAACTCCGGTATGTGGTTGTGGTATAAGGGCTTCAAGCTCATGTAGATTTTATTATGAGGACCTCGAGCTCATGTGGATTATGTTATGAGGGTCACGAGCCCATGTAGATTATGTTATGAGAACATCAGGCTCATGTGGTTATGCTAAACAGTTTATGGCTGCAGCATGTTTGTATGCTAGGACTTGGGTGTTCGGTTGTGCATTTATTATGTCAGCCCCAATGACTGTTGAGTGCATTGGTATGTATGTTGAATCTCGGATATTTTGGTGCATAGTATGGAGTGACATTTTAATTTTCAGCACGACATATTATGGAATGTATTCAATGTGAGAGATCTATCCCTAGCCTTATTATGCTTGTTGAGCCCATATTTTTGAAAGGTAATAGGCGCACCGAGGTGCAAAGTGTCCTGGAGCCTGAGGCATGCCTTTGCAAAGTGAGGCGTACCTTTTAGGAAAAAAAAAACTCAAAATATTATAAAATCATAAATAACTGTCAAATTATCAATAATAACACATGCATATCATTCATGATTCATCATCTTCAAACTCTAAACTAACAACATCAAAGTTGATTCATTCATTATACAAATTTTAAATTAGAAACATTATCAAAATTCAAACTCAAAGTCTCAAACTCAAACAAGTACCAATCATCATACAAAATTCTAAACAAACACATAAACACTATAAGTCCACAATCAATAAACATTACAAGTCCACAATCAATAAAGAAGTTATTGAAGTATGTCTTAATTTCCAGAATGAACCCTGTTATTTGACTCGACCCAGATAATTTGGGACAAGACCTAAATGTGGATTTTTCAAGAGAGTTGTGGTGGTAACGGATGGCTTGGGCTAACAGCCCAAGCTCGAAGCCCACCACTGCTTTTGTGGGAAGGGGGAGAGAAGGCAAAGCCCCCCCGCGGTATGATCGAAGCCAAAGTTGAACCCGATTGTAATTGAATTTGTTTAATTCTAATTCTAATAAAATAAAACAAGTAAAAAACTCACAAGAGCATATTGGAACCGAGAAAATGGGAGGCTGGAATTGAGAATGACAGCTGGTTTCAATGGGCAGCGGGCTGCTTGACAGCAGATTTCATGAAGAGCGTCTCACGCCCAGGCGCCTCGCCGTGTAAGGAGCACCCCTCCCGAAAAATACCTCGCCTCGGCCCAGTTGAGGTGTCGAACAGGCGCTTTAAGATGTCTTGCGCCTAGGCGCATCTTTAATAACTATGGTTGAGCCTTGTGGCTCACTTTGTTTTAACATCATTTTGGGTATGAGAGCTGATGTCGATGATGGGTTTTATGGCATGTTATTCTTTAGGTGGTTGTGTAATACCCCATGTTTGTATGAGACTGTCACGTAATTTCAATAAGATTAGAATATTAAAAAATTAGTTTGATAGTAGTTACAAGTACCGAATTGACTGCAGGGAATGCTTCGGAGTGAAATTGTTTAAAGAAAATGATATGGTCTTGATGAGTGTTCTGAGATAAGATTTATGGTATCGAAAAAAATCGAATCGGGAACAATTTTTGGTACAGTTAAAATGCAGCTGTCATTTAGGCTGCAAAAATCGAATCATCGTAGGGGACTTCCGGGAAGTCAACGAAAGACTGAGGGGGCTCCGATTTTTCGTAATAAGCAACCCTTCACTGGTTTCAGGATGAAACGATGGTCTGGTGAGGACGCAAAGACGAAATAGTCTATATCAAGTAAAATTTAAGTTATTAATTTTGAATTTTCAGTATCCAATTAATTTGATGTTTGAGATGTAAATGCAATTAGAGAATTACCTAAGTGAAATAAAGATGAATTTTAAAATTTAAATATGTAATTTCTTTATTTTTATAGTATAATATATGATATATATATATATATATGTATATATAAGCGCATGAAGCAGTGGGCTGTAAATTTATGCAATTGGTAGCACATAAACAAATCGTTGGCTGCAAGAATTGGAAGAAAATCTGTAAGAGATGGGGTAGGTAAGGTAGCAGGATTTTAGGAGATTTAGCATTAATGTGATATGTACGCGTGCGTGGAGGCCATCGCTCTGCAAAATCTTCATGGCCATGCCTCTATAAATCTTCCAAGTGGATGCATAGGGAGATGGCTTGGGCGCAATAGAGGATGGCCAAGTAGGCAGTACATTACCTATAAATAAGAGGGAAAGATTGAGGGATTGGGAGGGAGGAAGAAGTGAAGATGGAAGGAGCGGGGGCAGCCATAACCGCAGGCGTCCAAGCAACTGGGCAGCAAAGCAGGGGCGGCGCGACGGCGGAGCAGGGCAGCAACTGGTCACAGTGGTGAAGCTAGCAAAGCAGCGAGCAGAGAGGCTGGATGAGCGCGGGGGTGGCTGGAGGCGACGCGCGGTAGCGTTGGCAGGTCACGGTGGCTGACGGGAGGGCCAGGCAGGCCGTGCACAAGTGCTGCTGCGTTGCAGTGGAAGCGAAGAAAAAGAAAAAGGAAGAAGAGAAGAAGAAGAAGGAAAGAAGAAATAAAAGGAAAGAAAGGAGAAAAAAAAAAAAGGAAAAGAAGAATGGCAGTTGCAGGCGTGGAAGAAGAAGCTTGGAGAAGAAGATGAATAGGAAAAAAGAAAAAAAAGAAAAAGGAAGAAAATAAAAGAAATAGAAGAAAAATAAAAAAATGGAGAAAATTTCTAAAAAAATCTTAAAAAATAGAAAGTTGATATTTATTATTATTCCGAAGATTTTGTGTGAGAAATTGGTTCGAGCACGTGTTTTGAGGATATGACACGCATATCGAGGAAACCTGAGAGGCTAAATCAAGGTGAGTAAAATTTTTTAAAAAGTTTCAAAAATTCAAGAATATTATTTTATGAATTTTTATGATAAAATATTTGAGAAATATTTAGTTTGGATTTATTGAGGAAAAATAGGAAAAAATAGAGAGAAAAATAAAGAAAATGTAAGGAATTATGGAAAATAAGTCTTAATACTTATTTAATCAAATATGGTGATTAGGATGCTTTGAGGCTTTAAATTAAAGTGACTTGTGCGAATTTTGAGATTGACACGCAAATCGAGATGATGCACTCATTTCGAGGCAAGGCATGAATATCGAAATAGCCCAACAAGCTTGAGAAGGTAAATGGTACTTCCTAATTGGACTTAGTTTTATGAAAAATGCTTGGTTTGTAAATGATTTATGTTTAAAAACCCGATCATAGGGAATGTTTTCATCATATTGACATGCCCTGATATGTATCCATCACGTAGACTGCATACATGACACGACTATGAAATACATATGTACATGTTGAAACTATTGATCACATGCATGCTGTCCGTTGGGAGTACGAACTGGCGTCGCTACTTTACTAAAGGTGCACCCATACACTCCGGCTTCGAAAGAAGTAGCCGTAAAAATGGTAAATAGCATGAAGGGTGCAGTTGACCCCTACGATGAAGTAAAACATTGCATACATTCATGATAAAACATTTTGTACCCTTATTTAGACTATTCATCATCTAACTTGGGTTTTGCCCTTGAAATATTCAAACGTTCCAAATGAAGATTGTAGCAGATACGAGGATGAACGAGGCATGAAATAGCATTTAGCAAATTGCATGATGAATGAAATGTATGTAATGTAGCCCATGTATTTAAGTTCTGCTACTTTGAATTCTGAACGTTTTTTAGGAATAATAATGTATAACCTTATTTAGGGTTAATGTTAGTTGAGGACTTGTGCTTTGTATTAAATTATGTTGAGGAGCGATGATGTAAGAACTAAATTTCGATTAATGTTAAGATATCAAGTTCGATCCTTGCTTCCACATTTGATGTGTATAATAATTATTTTTTGAGAAAATGTATGAAAATTTTGGGATAGATATGAAGAATAATATGATTTAACTTTAAGTTTGAAAGAAAAAAATTAGTATCCCGAAATTGTCCGAATTTATAACACGCCCGAAAAGCGGGGCGTTACAGGTTGTGTGTACAGAGCAATCCCGACCAAAAAGATATCTAGGAAGGAGTTGTAAACAAGGGCTCAGATGTTGTGTTTTGTTAGATTTGATTGGTTGATATTCTGTTGTGTATAAGAAAACCCTTGAATGTATATTTATAATTTTCTTGTTTCTGCTATTGTATAATTTTGGGGCAAAATTTTAGTTCATGTATTTGAGTTATTATTGTTTTTAAATAAAAATTGAGAAAATTTTGGGCCGTTTGACTGCACTCTCACCCTGCAATTAAAACACAATAAAAACAAATCATAATAAAACTTTTATATTTTTTTTATTTTAGTGAGAGGTTTATACTCGTTAGTGTACGAGTGCAGTTGTAGTCCAAATTTAAATTTATATTTTCTGGATGAATCCAGGTCGTCCACTGAGAGATTTATTTATGGCAAAAGAAAAAGAATGTCACACACACGCACACGCATTTGGACAAATTGACAACAAGATTTTTTATGGTTTTGTTTTTAGACAACAGATACTAGAAAATAAAGTAAGGCAAAAATTGAAATAAACATTAAACGTAAAAATATGAATTTGGATAGTGCTTGAGTTAAGACAATTTCAGTACCAACCCGTTGATTCCCAAATTTTAGCATAAAATATTAACAACATTAATTTAATTTCAGATATGAGGGTTTGTTATTAAATGCAATTAGAGATGATGATAGTTCTAGGTTAAGCAATCCCCATACATGATATGCGGGATTCTAATTTAAGCAACTACCATAAATCCAATTACAATTAATATATAAAACAACTAAATTAATCATCCGGGTTTGGGTATGATAGCGTTTCCAGTTCTAGTAACTCTCATACATGGCATGAAAGCTCTAAGTTAGGCTTACGCTCCAATCCAAACCTAGTGATTTTTCAATAATTAATACACACTCATACTGAAATTTAAATTAAGGTTACTTATTTAAAACGCAGCTTTCTTTGGGAATCATTGGCGTTGGACACTGTCCTTGCCTTAACCCAAGATTAGATTTAGCTACTCATCTCCATTAAATTAATTGACAGGAATTTAAATGACATAATTTAAATAACAGAATTTAAATGACAGGAATTAAAATAGAAGAAACTAACCGGCCATTTAGGCGGCAGATAATTAAAATACAAGAATTAAAATTGCAAGAATTTAAAGGCATAAACTAACCATCCATTTAGGCGGTGAACAATTAAATGATAAGAATGAAAATTGCAAGAATTTAAAGGCAAAAACTAACCGTCCATTTAGGCGGTGAATAATAAAGTAATAATAAATGACATAAGAATTTAAAAGAAGAAATGAAGGAAGTAAGATCACAAGAGAAAATACTAAAGAAAATGAGAGAGAACAAAAGCAATTCTCAAAGAGAGAATTCTAAGGAAATAACTAAACTTTTATTCAAGAATAATAATCACACTTACAAATGCAATCAAGTGATCTATTTATAGGCCACAAGATGCAATACAAACCACACAATTTCAATTATTCAACTAGACATAATTATATCTAATGGGCACTCACACACTTAAAGTTAAATGGATTTTAGCTATAATACACACCTAATATTAAATGGATTTTAGCTAAAATACATACCTAATAAAGCACTCATAAAGTTAAATGGATTTTAGCTATAATATCCACCTAATAGTTAAATGGATTTTAGCTAAAAAACACACCTAATAAAGCTCTCACATAAAAAATAAAAATAAATTTCTATAAATTGGTTTTTAATCTTCATTAGGATTAAAAATAATCTTTGGGCCTTCTCCAAATAATATTTTACATGGGTTGCTCAAATTGGGCCTGAATTCTTCATGGACTTGATTTCTTCATGGGTTTGATTTCTTCATGGATTTGAATTCTTCATGGATTTGATTTCTTCATGGACTTGAATTCTTCATGGGCTTGAATGCTTCATGGCTAAAAATAAAAAAAATAATTTAATATTATTAATAAATTATATATTATATATATGTATTACACATAGCACACATATATATTAGATTATATTATATATATAGTACATGCATGCATATAATGATGTATATGTATTATATATAATTTTATATATTATTATTATTTACTTTAGAACTTCATTTCATTTATCTTTCAATTTAAACTTGCATATAACCATAAAATATATATTAATATCTAATTTAAACCATATTTAAGATCGAAAGAAGGGTATAATTATAACAAAATTTTTACAAAATTAACCACTAATCACCGTTATAGTTGGTATGATTATTATTTATTTTTAAAATATCGAGATCTTACAATTACAATTACAATTACAATTGATCTACGTGCTTGGCTCATTAATACACTTAGGTATTATCGTTTTGATTATCATAGCTATCTTGACAATTAAGGGATAACCTCGAAGCGAGGCTTACTCATTTCACTTATATCTATTTTTTTAGTTTTTTTTTTTTTTAAAAAGACCTTATATACTGGTGCCCTTTTCCCTTCATTTTAGAATGATATGTATATATGTATAATATCAAAGTTGTAGCCTAATGGTAGGTAGTGTTGCTAATAAGTTTTATATCTCAAGTTTGAGTCTTGTGAGTCTCAATCGCTCTCCCACTAAATTTGGAATGATATAATCTTATAAAAAAAAATATGTATGCATATCATTTCGAACCTTGGTCGAATAGTTATTAGTGCATTCTATCAATTGTTATCACCATTAATTACACATTATTCAAACCAAGTTAGGGTTAGTAATATGGTATTTATACTGTCAATTGATATCTTAAAAAGTCACATTAACACTAGAAATTCATGCGAAAGAACGTGGTCAAATTTCGTTAGTATACACTTACTGATGCAACCCTCTTGCAAGAGAATTATTAGTGTATTTTATTATTATTCTTATGTATTATTTATTTTTTGTTCTTATTATTTTGGTTCTTTTTTATTTATATATTTTATATTCATTATTATCTATTTTTTACTATGACTTACTTTCTTACAAAATATAATTGTATGTGTAAACTATATCGTTAGTGAAAATAATAATGTTAATTAGTGAACTTGAGGAATTGTCTCTAGTGAAGACAAATCTTCAGAATCATGGGTTGATCCCACTCTTGGTTAAGCATCTTAGTGATGAATGATGTGGGCATTGATCACTTGATCTTAATCTATCTTTAAAGAGTATAAATTATTTGATCACTTAACTCTAAATAGTCACTTAACTTTGTTCAAATGCTAATGGCTCAATTTATATTTTTATTTTTTTCATCTAGAGTTTTTATTATTTCAATTATGCTTCTCAACATAATTTTTAAATTAATTTAACCCTATATTTTGAACCTGTACCCAATTGTTCAAATGCTAATGGCTAATGCTAATCTCTCTTGGACACAAATTCTTTTTATGGGATATATTCATTAATTCAAGATATTAACACAATAAGTACCCAATTTAAGAGAAAATGTTCGGTGGCTCAAGGTGGCACCCTAGCTTAATTACAGCTTATTCACTGCAAATTCCCAGCAAATTACAGCTCAAAAACAGGACAAAATTGGTGGGAAAATTATATTCGCATGGATTTGTGAGCCCAAAACAAACATCAAAGTGTGCTTTATTATATGATAGTAAATTATAAATAAATTGTGAAAACCAATCAGACACTTGTCCAATTCAACGTGCTCTCTACACTTTAGATTGCGTTCTCTTTATTTTTTAATTTTTTATTTTAAGTTTTGAATTCATTTTTAGTTTTCAGTTTTGATAGTTTATTTTTAAAAAATTGAAAACGCGTTCTCTTTACTATTTTTAAAAACTATTTCTCAAAATAAAAAATTAAAAAACACGTTCTCTTTGAAATTTTGAAAATAATTTTTTAATAATATTTTATTCAATAAATTTGATTATTTAGTAAATTAAAAATATTTAATGTTTATAAAAAAATATCTACATTTTTAAGTTAATAAATTTTGTAATATTTTTTTCCATTATAATAATAAAATATAAATAAATAAATAAATAAATGTATTTTGAGTTTTGAATTTGTTTTGGATGAAAACACTCAAAACAACTCTTTGGTTTTTTGAATTTTTTTTACAATTTTTTTTTGTTTTCAAAAATATATTTTTAAAAATAGTAAAAAGAACGCATTTTTATTATTTTAAAAAATTAAAAATTAAAAATAATTTGAAAACAGTAAAGAGAACGCAACCTTAATTTTTCGTTCTCTTGTTTGAGTCCCCCAAAAGAGGGAAGCTTGCTTGCTCTCCTTCTTCACTCTTGGAACCCTTTGCGTGTCAAAATATTATTTTCTACTCAAAAGAGATCAAATCTAATATATTAGGATTTAATGTTTGATATTTTTATTTTTTAAGAGTTAACAAGACTTCAATATATATTTTTTTAACAAAAATAAATAAATTTTATATTTTAAACCTGTGAAAAAAATTTGTGAATTTGATTATGTGTGAAGGAAGCAAGGTGAGGACTACAAGCTCACAATTAGAGGGATGTTTTTGTCTGTTATGCTCCACCAAACAAACGAGAGGTGGATAAAAAAAATAAAAAAATTAAAAATAGTAATACAAAATAATTAAAAATAACTAAAAGAACGCATACATTATACCTGTCTAAATAAAAAAATTTAAATAATCAATATAAATGAAAGTCCTTCAGAATATGATATCTCACCTTTTCTATGGTGAAAAGAGAAAACAAATGCAAATGAAAGAAAGGTGTAAGTAGATGGGCCCAAACACACTTTAGGCCGGCCCATGAAAACCAGAAATTGTTGGGGCGTCTCATTGATTAAAATCTAAATCATGGCCAGGCATTAATTAATGATCAACAGCTAATAAAGCAAACATTATTACATTAATTAATTAATTACTCTCATTAATGAACAGCTACAACAGCACCATAGATTGTCATTCACTTTCTACTTTCATTGTTGGTACAGTATTATAGTTATTATATGGATTAAAAATATTAAGCTATTAATATTCTTCCCTTATGTCTACTTTCTTATTCACGAAAATTATATATACCCATTGTTATCGTTCGAACACAATAATAAAATCATTAAATAAAATGGCCAACATCAAGTTATTTGGATTCTACAAAAAAGAGAACGATCAGAGGGTACAAAGTAATTCATGCACAAATATTTCTATGCTTAAATCAGACACCGAAGACTTGAATGCAGTATTAAAACTAGTATAGAGATATACCTTTTTTGTAATGAGGACTCATCTACTTTTAAATGAGCATCATGGTATTTCATATAATGTTTATCCTAATATTTTGAAATCTACTGGAATTAGGATTCTTATAAATAACGTTTATTCTAACATTCTATCTGAGTCCTGTTATGTTATGTTGCTCGAGTCAAGTGCTTTCCTTTTAAATTAAAGCCATTAAATTCAGCCCAATTCAGCCTATTAATAGCTCTCGATAGTCTTAATAAATGCTTAATTTGAAGCCAAATCAGAGAGAAAATTTCGAGCAGCACCAGGTGCGAGCAAGCAATGAAAAATAGAGGAAATTATGATTTTTTTTTTTTTGAAAAATCTCACTTTTAATCGCAGATGAGGATACTAGGTAATTCAAGAAGTTGAATAATCAATTTTGTACAGTTGGAATTTCATTTAGAGTCCAATTTTATTAATTTTGACAAATAATATAATGTTGCAATTTGAATAATTTTTACCGTGTTTGGACAAAGAAAGCTCAAGGATCTCTTCTACGAGGCAAGTTTCCTACTCCCTCTACGAAGTTCCTTCCGTTGTGAATTTATTTACCCTCCCTTCGTTCGTTTCGGTCCTTTTATTAGTTATGGAGTTATGAGCCCCTTTTGATGTAAATTAAATTTAATAAACTATCTTTAGAATTTTATTTGTTGATTGCTTACGGGAGTTTGTGTCACCTCCATGACTTTGGGAATGATGCCAAACTTATTTGGGGATTAGGTTCTTAGATGTCCAGATATAGTTATGGATTCTTTGGTTGGGAATAGATTAGAGATGTTGAGCAGTAGGGGCAAAGGTCGGTTGTTTGGTGACATTGGAATTGACTATTGTACGGTCTTTCTTAGACCGTCGGCCAGAGACTCCTAGTCACTAATCGTCGACCAGTGACAGGCACTGCTGACCAGCTCTGCCACTATGTGATTACTACATGATTTAATATACTCTATTACTGTTTCATGGTTTTGGTATGCACATAGGTACGAGGTGCATGTTTGGGTTTTCATATTCTGTTTATGACTGGACACAGACATCCTAGTATTGTTAGATTACATCTAGCACGAGCATATGCATCGCATGTGGTTTACTATGTAAGCGAAGCATCTGCCTGATGCCTGGATGTATGGACGTCATATTGCATCTTATATGCGGATTGCATGGTTACTATCTGTTAAATAGTCTCGAACGGGAGTACCATTCCGAGGGAGCCTAGGGCTCGATTATTCAGAGGCTCGAGTGTCGAAAGCACCAACCCGAGGAAGTGCGCATAGGTTTGTTGAAGACTTATGTTGCTTTTCAGTGTAGCGACAGGTTGGTATGAGATTTGGGTGACAAGTGTCTTGTGTAGGCTCCAAGGACCAATATGTGCTTTCATTATACTGTTATATTGTGTTGTAGCATCTCATGACTTGTGTATATGTGTAGGACTATGTTTGGGGAGTTCACTACTTCTATTTGACTTATAGCCTTTCTTTTCTTATAAACTTCCTGAGTCTTGCGACTCACCTTGTTTTCTATCATTTCAGGTAAAAGCAAAGCTAAAGTCGAAGGCAAGGATCGTAGTATCTAGCAGCTGCGTCGGTATGGTGTATAGTCAGTTTCTCCCTCATTGTCTCTAATATTTTGATGAGATTTTGTCCCTTTACACATATTTTTTTAGAAAAATACCCATTTCTCTATTTTTATTTTGTATCAAAAACGTTTTCGTTTTCGTTTTCGTTTTCGTTTTCGTTTTCGTTTTCGTTTTCATTTTCATTTTCATTTTCATGCAATTAGAATAATAGTACCTAAATATGTTATTCACCAAGAGAACTTTTACTTTGAAATCAAAAGAGAAAATTACATCCTTTCGGGATCAAAAAAAGAACTTTTTCTCATTTTCTTCCTCATCTGCTCTCTTTTGCTTCCATTTTCTTTCTCTCTTTTTTTTCCTCTAAATTTCTCTCATTTTCCTAGTTGCTAAGCACTTCAATTTTGCACCAATAGTTTACAAATTTTGAACCTCACTATTATCATTTCGAGCCACCTCTAGAAACTGGAAAATCAGCCTACCTGACCACCATTATCTAATCACATCAATAAAAAAAATCATTTTTTTTTGTTTTGAAACTAAAATTTTTATGTAGAGAGAGATAACTGAGGAGCACATAATTAGACAAAAATAATGAAAGAAACTAAAAGGAAACGTCTATATTTATTCATAGTTTGATCACAATCCATGATACTTAATTATAACCAATTGCATTAATTCATGTATCCCAACTATAAAGTTTTGACTTAGTGCCCTGACTACTAAGAATTACAAATACATGGGACATGGACATGACCCTATATAAAAATGATACCCCCCCCCCCCCCCCAAAAAAAAAAAAAAAAAAAAACGAGAGAGAGAGAGAGAGAGAGCCTTACAGGAGAGTTTTGGCCTTATTTATGGCAATTTTATGGAGCCTTACAGGAGAGTTGGGGCCGATTTCGTAGTTTTGGCCTTCTTTGTGGCAAGCAGTCTTCCGGAAGCTTTTCGCAGCTCTCTTCGCGTGTGCCGGCTCAAGTGGCCATCCCCCACTCTTCCTTCTGGTACATCGTCATCATCTGGCTCCTCTGGTTCCTTGTTAATGGTTGATTCGGTGGAAGATGAGAGCTTAACCGCATCACACATGGAGTTGTTATCTCCTCGTGATGTATAAGTCTCAATACAAGTGAGCCATCCCCTCATCTTCCGTCGCTCAGTGATGATCCGTCGTGCGCGGAGGCTGCTTGCTAGCTGATCTCCGGTGAGGCTCTATCTTTTCCGGCGATGCATGGCGGTTGCAAGGTGCCTTCCCCTCTCTCTCATCCGTCATCTCTCGTGGTGGGCCCCCCATCACCTCTTGTCCTCCTTCGGAAGCAGCCGCATTAAATGTTCCTTGTATTGGTAAAGGGCCTCATTAGGCTTGACTCAACCAGCTTGGATGCATCTGGACCGAAGATCTCAAGGCCATTATAGCCCAGCCCATTTATTGACTGGGCTTTATCAGGTTCTAATATATCTGATTGGACTTTATACAATTAAATTATTCACTGAATTTAAAATTTATAATTGTTTGGATAATAGAATTTTAAATTCAATTGTTCTAAATGTAATGATTTTTGAGGAATAATTAAAAAAATATAATAAAAATATGTGCTTAAACATCCTTTATATTATAATTCCACTAAAAAATATGATTATTAGTGGAAAACTTTTAAAACGGTAAATACTACAATCCCTTTAAAATTTATTCCCCCCAATTCCCATTTTTACATATTTTAATGCATGTATTACAAATATTTAAATACAAATATTAGTTTTAAATTTTAAATTATATAAAGAAAAAAATATCTTTAATAAGCTCCTTAAGTATCGCTAATAGTCCACCACACATACTCGAGGATTTGGCTTACTACAAAATGCTACTCTATTGTAGATAATTTGTATCTATTCATAAGGTTAGACCATGGATTTGGATCTGCGAGGAGTCCTCTCGTATTGGTAAAGGGCCTATAGGTTAGACCTTGGGCCAAGAGCATGGGCCATCTGTGCGTGTATTGGCCTCATGGAGTTTTCGGTCCACCTCAAGACAAGACGATGGGCACTCTTTAACAGGTTTTTCGGGCCTTGTTGATGGGCCTCGGCCTCACGTGGGTCATACGGTTGGCACTCCTTTCTCCTCCATATCCATGCCTTCTCAGCCCCGCCAAATGCAGCTCAGTATCGGCAAATCCAGGATCTCTCTTGGGCCCCCCCTCCCTGTGTAGTTTCGAAGCCTTCTATTTTGGCGCTTCGCCCTAGACATGGCCAAAATTGAACCGGACCGGCGGTTCGAACTGGAACCGGACCCGGAACCGACCGAATCGGAACCGGACTGAACCGGCGAAATTCGGTCCGGTTCCGGTTCAAGGTTCCGGGGAACCAGAACCGCCGGTTCCGCGGAACCAGAACAACCCCCCCTCCCCCCCCCCCCCCAACGGTCCAAAATTGGACCGTTTGCAGCCAACGGTCCAATTCCAATTTTATTAATTTTTTTTTTTAATTTTATAATTCCTATCTATATATACCCCTCCCTCCCCCACTCATTTTTCACACTTTCTCTCTCTCTCTCTCTCTCTCTCTCTCTCTCTCTCTCTCTCTCTCTCTCTCTCTCTCTCTCTCTCTCAAGTCTCAAGCTATTATTCTCTCAATTTTGTCTCTCATTTAATATTTCAATTTCAATTTCTTCAATCTTCTCATTTTGTTATTTATCAATTTATTCAATTATATTGTTAATTATTTATTACTTGTTACTATATTATTTTATCATTATTATATTTTTTTATTATCATACTTTTTTCAAAAAAAATGGCAAGTGAAGGTAGAAATTTTGAAAATGTTGAAAATATTGAGTTTGAAACTCAAAATTTTCAAACACAAGAGAGTGAAACTCAACAAAAGGGAGGTGGAAAAATTTCTACTTCTGATATTTTTAATATTCATTTCAAGAAAACACCAAAAGGAGATGATAAATTTGATGTATCTTGTAATTATTGTAATCAGGTATACAAATTCAAGCAAGGAGGTGGATATGGTACTTTCGCCCCATTTGCAAACAAAGCACCCGCTCAAGGTTGGATTGAGCCGCGATCAAACACAAATATCCAAGTTTGCTACCTCTTCAAACTCTCCTCAATTATTTCATTATAATGAAGCTAATTGTAGGTCTGGTTTAGCTGAAATGGTAGCAATTGATCATTTATCTTTTAGTTTTGGTGAAAAATTAGGTTTTACTCGATTTTGTCAAAACTTTGTTAATCCTAGTTTTAAATCAATTCCTAGAAATACTTTGAAAAGGAATTTGTTAAAATTGTTTAAAAACTCAAAAATTGAATTGATAACATATTTTCAAAACAATAATATTAATGTTTCTATTTGTAGTGATATTTGGAGTGATCATTGGCAAACTCATTCATATATGGGTATTACTTGTTATTGGGTTGATGAAAATTATGTTTTACAAAAAAGAATTCTTGCGTATCGATGTTTTGATGAAAGTCATAATGCTGAAAATATTTGTAGATTAATTCAACAAATTTTACAAGAATATAGATTAGTTAATAGAATTTTTTCAATTTCTTTTGATAATGCATCGGCTAATACTGCTTCTATTAATGAATTGAAAAGAATTTGCCAACCAAATTTTGGTGGAAGATTTTTTCATGTTAGATGTGCATGCCATGTTTTAAATTTATGTGTTCAAGATGGTATTAAGTCACTTAATTCTTATTTAGATCCAATTAGAAATGTTATTTCTTATATTTGGGTACACCCTCGAACTGCAAAAGCATGGGCACATTTTTGCACCTCCAATGGTCAAACCCCAAAACGTTTTTCAAAAGATGTCCCTACTCGTTGGAACTCAACTTTTAAATTACTTAATCAATCTTTTGAATATAAAGATTTATTGTGTTCTTTTGCAGCAAATTATATTCCACAATATCCTATTTTTCCAACTATGTGGAATGTTTGTAGTTCAATTTTGAATATTTTACGAATTTTTAATGATGCTACTCATACACTTAGTAGTGTTTATAAACCAACTTCACATCAATTTTTAATAGAAGCAATGAATGTGGCCGGTGTATTAATGGAAGGAATTAATGTTGAAGAAATTTGTCATGCTGTTTTAGAAATGAGAGAAAAATGGTTACGTTATTATCAATTTATTCCTGAAATTTTTCTTGTTACTATGGTATTTGATCCTAGGTGTAAATTTGATGGTTTAATTGAGTGTTTGTCTAACTATTATTCGTTGTTAGGATTAGAAAATAATGAAGAAATTGATGTGAATATTATAATTTCTAAGGTTAGAACTTTATGCAATCAATTATATGAAGCATATGTTATTGCTCCTAGTAGTGAAGAATCATTTCCATCCATGGCTTCGCATTCCTCTTCCTCCCAACCAATGAAATGGGGTCATAAATTTTTAGATCAAAGGAGGAAAAAACCTAGATCGAGCTCACATTCGGAGCTCGAAACTTATCTAACCACAGTTTTTGAGTTTGGTGATGATACAGGTTTAAATTTTGAAATTTTGGAGTGGTGGAAAAGGCACAAGGAGACATTTCCAACTCTTGCAATTATTGCAAGTCAACTTCTTGCAGTTCCAGCTTCAACTGTAGCCGTTGAACAAACATTCAGTAGTGGAGGCAACATTTTGGACGAAAGAAGATCAAGATTGGCTCCAGAATCATTGGAAGCTCAAGTTTGCCTTGATGATTGGGAAAAAGCTAACATGCGACGTCAAGAAGAACTTATCCATTCATCATCATCTGACGAATGGGTTAATGATGGTTCAACAACGGCAACTTCCGACTCCAATGAAGATACGTAGGATCCAAGTCCATATTTTATTTTTTTTCACATTTGTAAAAATTAATTACTTGTATTACATTTTTGTTGTAATTATTTTTTAATGAAATTAAGTCTAATTCTATTTTTTATTTTTTATTTTTCACATTTGTAAAAATTAATTACTTGTATTACATACTTGTTTAGTTGTTTTAATTATTTTTAATGAAATTATTACTTATATTTCTTCAATTTTTAGTAGTGTTTTTTATTAAAAATATGGTTGAGAATATTTATATTTACAATTACATTTAACAATTAAAAATCGAAACCAAACCGAACCGAACAACGGAACAAGGACCAAAATTGAATACAACAATATTTAAAAAAAATTAAAAAAATTCGGTTTGAACCGGAACCGGAACCGTTGACCGAACCGGCTCAAACCGTTGACCGAACCGGCACGAACCGTCCCAAACCGCCCTTGGGCGGTTCGGTTCAGGTTCAAAAATTTCTTGAACCGGAACCGGCGGTTCATGAACCGTGGCCATGTTTGCTTCGCCCATTGCTTCTGCTGATCACAATATGGATCCCGATCTGGATCCTGGAAAGGGCCCTACCCGAGCACCTTCAGCGGGTCATTCAGCTTCCCCCAGTCAGCCTATATCAGATCTGGATCTTGATGGCCATGGCTCCCTTTTGGGCCCCTCTCCTTCGGTGGCCGAGAAGCTTCCTGATTTGGGCCACTTGGCCAATATCTCTCAGGATATAGATCCAAATCAGGATTCAAGAATGGGCTCTATCCGTGCATCTTCAGCGGGTCAACCCTCTTCTCATCTGTCAGGTTTGGATCAATCGATCCTGCACATTTGTTTTTTCTTCTCTTAAAATAATAAACACAATTTTTATTTTTTTAAAATTAAAAATTCAAAATAGTATTTATATATATATATATATTTTCGTTTCTATTTGACTAACTAGCCACCTTTTTGGTCAAGTCAATCTCCAACTACTAATCGACTATACCTCATTTATCCACTCAATATTTGTCTATCAACTAACTAATTTTTATATAGCCGGAGTATGTTTGGTAACATTAAATGAATTTTTAAATATATATTAATCTTCATACATAATATATATTATTTTTTATTAAATATCATTTTTAATTTTTATTTGAAATTTTTAAAATGTTAATATTATTAAACTTAATATTCAATTTTTACTGAAAAATAAAAAAAAAACACAATATATACATATATACATATAAACAAATACTTGAGACTTGACTGAGACTCTGAAAGGACTTTTCAAATCTTTCAAATTATGTCTGGACTTTTCAAATCTTTCAAATTATGTCTTTATCACAAGAAAATTCTCATCTTTATTTTTGTATTGTTTTTGTTTTATTTGGTTAAATCAGTAAATAATGCTTAGGGAGACACCAAAATAAGCATGTCAATCCTTAAGCATTATTTAGGCTTTTGACGCAAATATTAAGAGTTGTATTGTCAACTCTCTGTTACTCACCAAAATAAGCACTTAAAGCATGCTTATAATTCAAATCATCATTTGACATGAAAGTGACATTTGTGATATCAATACGCAGTTACTAAGTAGCTTAAAATATAAGAATAGACAACGAATACAATATAGGAATCGTCAATTCATATACATTCCTAAGCATTATTTGACCTTTTAACGTAGTATTAACAATTAAAATAATAAAAATACTATTTGAACATTTAACTGTAACATTGTTATTAAAATAACAAAAGATGATATTTACTTTACATTAAAATGATATACAGAGGGCGCAAGGTGTCTTTTGTATGAACCTTTTAATGTTTAAAATGAAATTAAAAACATAAGATGGAAGATATACATGTAAAATTTTAATTTCTTCAATCCCCCATTCCGTATGTTTGTTCTTGATTTTATTTTAATTTTTAGGCTTATCATAAAAAATTAAATCTTTTAATTTTTTTGCATTTTAACTTTTGTTTGTTGTTTTTATAGGCAGACCCAAATACCATCATAAATAAACAAATTGAAAGCTAAGATAAGAGGAACAAGTCCTATCATTAATATATACGAAGATATTGATCTGTGAATTCAGCTTATTCACTGCTTATTCACCTACCTTACAGCTTATTCACTGCAAATTCCCAGCAAATTACAGTTCACAAAACAGGACAAAAATGGATTTGTGAACCCAAAACAAACGTCAAAGTGTGCTTTTATTATATGATGATATTAAATTATAAATAAATTGTGAAAACCAAACAGACCCTTGGCCAATTCAATATATTTTCTTCACTTAGTTTTCTGTTCTCTTGTTTGAATCCCCCAAAAGATGGAAGCTTGCTTGCTCTCCTTCTTCACTCTTTGACCGCTTTGAGTGTCAAAATATTATTTTGTACTAAAAAGAGATCAAATATAATTTGTTGGGGTTTAATGTTCGATATTTTTATTTTTTAAGAGTTAATAAGACTTCAATTTGTATTTTTTTTAACTAAAAAAATAAATTTCATATTTCGAACAGGTGAAATAAATTTGTCAATTTGATCGTGTGTGAAGGAAGCAAAGCGAGGACAACCTTACAATTAGAGTGATGTTTTTGTCTGTTATGCTCCGCCTAACAAATGAGAGGTGGATAAAGAAAATAAAAATAGAATTAAAAAATAATAATACAAAATAATTAAAAATAACTAAAAGAATACATACATTATACCTGACCAAAAATAAAAAAATTAAAATAATCAATATAAATGAAAGTCCTTCAGATCATGATATCTCACCATTTCTATGGTGAAAAGAGAAAAAAAAAAAAATGCAAATGAAAGAAAAGTGTAAGTAGATGGGCCCAAACACACTATAGGCCGGCCCATGAAACCACAAGGCCCACACTGGACTGAAATGACAAGACTGCCCCTGGTTGGGACCCTTCTTAAAACCAGAAATTATTGGGGCGTCCCATTGATTAAAATCTAAATCATTGCCAGGCATTATTACATTAATTAATTAATTACTCTTATTAATGAACACCTACAACAGCACCATAGACTGTAACTCACTTTCTACTTTCTTGGTTGGTACAGTATTATAGTTATTATATGGGTTAAAAATATTAAGCTATTAATATTCTTCCCTTATATCTACTTTCTTATTCACAAAAATTATATATACCCATTGTTATCATCGTTCAAACACAATAATAAAATTATTAAGTGAAAACGTTATCGTCAAGTCATTTGAATTTTGTGAAAAAAAGAGAATGGTCAGGAAGCACAAAGTAATTCATGCACAAATACTCATATACTTAAGTCAGACACTGAAGATTTAAAAGTCACATTAAAGTCAATATCAAAGATATATATTTTTTTATAATGAGAACTCATCTATTTATAAATAAGCATAGAGCTTTATGAGATTTCTTAGAATTATGATTCTTACATATAATGCTTATTCTAATATTTTGAGATTTATTAGAATTAGAATTCTTATAGATAACATTTATTCTGACATTTTGAAATTCGAGTACTATTATGTTGTCTGCGTCAAGAAACTCTTATGTTGTCTGACGTGGAATGCAAGGGTGGTGTGGGTCCCACACCCCTCATGGGACTCATGCCTCTTATGCTATCCTGACGCAAACATAATGGAATCATCTGATATCCATTAGAATTAGGATTTTTCTGAATATTATTTATCTTTTTTGTAAAAATTTTAATTAGATGAATTTTAAAATATTAAAATTATCCTGTTTGCGTTTTATTTGGAACTTTCAATCAAGGGGAGAAGTCCAAATACTAATTTTGGGCTTTTAAACTTTTTTGATATTTTAATGAGCTTTTGTGTATTACACATCATTTATGATTGACGAAACCAATTAAAATGATAATAGATGACGATACACTATATTTATCTTTTACAATATGCATTAACAATTAAACAATATTATTTCAAAATAAATTTTAATTTCATGAGGTCGGATTAGTTATTATTTAATCTTCGTTTAGAATTTCCAAAGATTTTTTGTATTTATTATTAGTTATTGATTATTTTAAGAAGAAAATCATATTTAATTTTTGAAGATAAATTCAAATTAAAGTTTTCACAAAAAAAGGAATATTATTTCTTGGATATAATAATCGACACCACGTGTTAACCATATCATCTAAATAAACTAAGATGTAATTAATTCACTTTTTAGAATTAATCTAATATATTGTATGTGTTATTTTTTTGACGTAATCAAGGGCACGAGTACCAAGAGCCGCGTAAAGATGATGATCTCAAAATAAAATATTAAAATATAATTAATCTGCCATAATTGTAGTTAAACTAATTTGTCTCTTTTGATTTGAAGACAATATTAAGGATTACAAACCGATGAGCAGTCTCCTAGGCATCTTAGACTTGGTGGGGAATGATAACCACAATATAGGTATAGGTATATGTATATATATATATATATCAATCTTATTGACTAATTAATTCTTACTGCTAATTGTTTTGAGTTTATATTATATGATGGTGGTAGTATTTTTCTAATTATAAGTATAATAGTTATTAATTAATTAGTTAATAATTATTAGACCGTCATATTATTTCTCGCATTTATATAAGTTAACGTTTGTTAAAATGAGTAAGATAAGATTGTATTAAAATAATTTATCAATAAGGTCCAAAATAACTTATTCAACAGGAGGGAGAGATAAATTTATTTAGAAAGTTCAAAATAAAAAGTCATATGATTTCTTTTCAGATAGATTTAACAAATACAATAGAAAGTACTTTTGTCCGGAATAATTTTTATATTTCACTTTTTTCGATCTATATCTTGGTTAACAAACATTGTCTAAGTATAAAAGCAACAAATATGTTAAAAGGCCCATTTTTATATATAAAATCTATCATTGTAAAAGTTTCTTCTTTAATTTGGTTGTTTGATTTATTTTTAGCCAAATTAATCTGTGTAATTTGCTTAAATCGCCAAAACACTACTTCATCAAACAACATTGTCAACTAAATACAATTAAAACAAATTTAAATTAATTTCACCATAATTAAAAAACTAAAAAAAGAAAAAAGAAAAATACCTTACTTGAACTCATCTAAGCTCGATGGCTAAACTCTCGCTGGGTTTCAGCCACTTGCTAGATTCTAAATAGAAATCGACAATTGAGAGAGAGAAAAAAAAAAAAAGAAAAAGATGATAATGTTGATGAGACGAAACCCAACAAGGGTTTTGATTGGTGGATTTTGATAAAATGTTTTTTTCTTTATTTTAAAGTGGAATTAGATTTAATCTTCTTTTAATCACATTTAGTTGATGATGCTATTAACATAAGGAGGAGTTTAAGCAAAATACATAAATTATTTTAACTAAAAATAAATCAAAAGAGATATTTATTAAAAAAAAAAAAAAAAAGAAGCTCAAACCACATAACGTATATAAGCAATTAACCCTTTAAATTATGCTAACTACTTGCACACATTGCTTGAAGGAAAAGAAAGGGATTGACAGCCCATTAAATTATGCTAACTAACATAAATATTTACAGAGAGAGAGAGAGAGAGAGATGGGGTCACTGTGTCCCTCTAATTCCTTACCAGAACCCCCTAATATATAGGACCCTTGTTATTTACTCTTGCACCATCACTCCAACCATTAATAATGTCCCCACCCCCACGACCACCACACATATTAGGGGATTAATGTTAACAGCATAAAACATGCTCTTAAAATTTATGAGAAGACACTTATTTCAAATTTATTAAGATTTTAATTGATCGTCAAGTTGTAAAAATCAAATCTAGAGTAAAATTAGCTTATTGGCAAATCTATAGAAGTCTAGATGATCAACCTATAGAAAGCCCCTTGCAAAGTATCGATATAAAGCAAAGTGTGCAGGCCAAGGCCAAACACGGACTTATCCTGTGAGTCGAGACTGAGCAACACTTATAAGTTGATTCTCAAATATCATCAAAACCAACCCAGAACTATAGGCCATATAACAAACGAAAACATCGTCGTTAAGCTATTAATTTTAAATAAGACTATTATAAATTTAAATAAAATTAATATTATTATTGCTCAAATATGACAATAAATTTACTAATTGAAAACATCGTCGTTAAGCTACTTAAACTCTTTTAAAAAAGTGAATGATCAGATGGCGTAAGACAGTTTTTGCACAAACACTCCGATACTTAAGTTAGACAATAAAGACTTGAATGCAGTATTTAAATCAGTATCAAATGTATACCTTTTTTAGAATGAGGACTTTTCTATTTACAAAAGAATATAAAATTTTTCGAGATGTACTAGAATTAGGATTTTCATAAATAAATCTATCTTCATATTATGAGATCCACTAAGAGTAGGATTCTCAAAGATAATGTCCATTCTTTTCGTAGAACTCTCAAAGTGATTTTTAGATTTCAAAATTATCATGTTTACACTTTATTCGAGACACCTTTCAATCAAAGGGAAATTTACAAGACAAGTTTTGAGGTCGGATTTTAGTTATTGCTTCCAAGGGATAATAATAATCCCCTAATACAAGTCTTCGAGAGACGATAATGTTCTAGTTTTTGGCAGACCATCACAATCTCTTAGTTTTTTAGTCTTTGAGAGACTATTTTTTAGTTAGACAAGAAATCTACGCATTTTATTTTAAAGTTTTTTATTTTTTTAATAAATTTTCACATATGATACAACAATTATAAATTTACATTAATTTATAAAATTTATTTATTAGATTTGTTGGTGAGCCTAATATCCTAACATACACTTCAATGGCATTCCCACTTTGATTTTCTCTCCGCTATTATTGGCTAATAATTACCACCCCCACTAATAACAATCCTCCAAAATTCAAACCATCCATCCATCTTGCCATGTGATACCTTAAATGCTCATTTATACTTATATAATACAAAATATAAGATATTATATAACATCCTGCATCAAATGATACGAAGGATCGAAACAACTTATCTTGATGAGTTTACACGAACTTTTCAGCGGGTCATCCATCCTTAAACATCCCTAGATCAAGCACGCTTAATCCGGGTGTTATTTGTCTACATTCAGCCCAAAAGATATCCAACTGATATTGTTTCATTTCTTACTTATCCTCGATATATACTACCATTCTCTAGATTATTGGGGTATTACATTCTCCCCCTTGAACATATGACGTTCTCGTCATGTGATCCTACAATTGGTCTCAGATCTTTTCTCTTTTGGAGGCTGTCATCTTAGAAACCTGACAGAAACCGCTCACTGTACAAGCCCTCGAACACTGGCGCCATACCTGCTCTCATCGGACTGCCTTTACCGAGAGTTGGTTCTGATATCACATGTAACATCCTGCATCGAGCAATAGGAATGAACGGAACAACTTATCTTAATAGACCTACGGGAACTTCCCATAGGATCACCCATTCTTGAATTTTTCCAATTTAAACACGTTTAATCTAAGAATTTTTTATCTACATTCAGCCCAAAAAGTATTCAGTTGATGTTGTTTTCTTTCTTACTTATTCTTGTTTTCTCCATTCTCTGGACTCATAGGATATTACATATTAACATTAAAAATAAAGTGAAAAAATAACACTTTCGTTCTTTGTATTATATTCTATGTGCGCACATATATATATATATATATTATTGGTAAAATACAATAATAAATTTATTTGACTAAAAACATCGTCCTCTGGCTGTCTGGATTTGCAAAGAAGAAAACAGTCTGAGGCTAAGAGAAAGTTATCATATGAACACTCCGATATTTAAGTCAGATACTGAAAATGTTAAAAATTATAGAATGAATTTCTATCAATGTCAGAGGTGTGCATTTTTTTAAATAAAGTCTTGTTTATTTATAAAGGAGAATTGGGCAATACTAAATCTCCTTATTTTGAAAGATGATGTTTATCCCAATATTTTAATCTCTTATCAAAATTATGATTTTTGATAGATAATATTTATCCCTTTTGTATTAAAGTTTTATTAAGATTCTTAAAGAATAATGCCTATTTTTTTTATGAGACAATTTGCAAATGTCGAAGTTATTCAGTTTGCACTTTGCGTGAAACCTTCAATTAAGGCAAATTTGAACCTTTTTGGCCCAAAATATTATTTTGGACTTTTAGTCATTTTTTTTAATGAATTTTTGCCACACAACATTAGGGGAGAATAAAAGTTCAATTTACCTGAACTAACCAAATTGAATTGATCGAACTTATTAGTTCATTTCGATTTTTTCTTTCATTGGTTGGGTTTGGTTAATTTTTTTCAAAAATTCGATTTTTGGTTTTTGGTTTAGTTTTTTGGTTGAAAAAACTGAACCGACCGAACTTTAAAACGATATTATTTTTGCGTTTATAAAATGACGTCGTTTTTTTCAATTTTGTATGTTTTTTATCGGTTACTTTGATTTTTTTTAATTTTTTTGTATATGTTCAATTTAATCGATTCGATTCACTTTATAAAGTTTTACTTCAATTTTTTTAATTATCAATTAGATTAATTTTTTTAATTAATCAATCAATTCGATTTAATTTTAACTCTTAACTTTATTTAATTGATTAATAAATTTTGATCATATCAGTAATCAAATCGACGTTTGCACACTATTACACAGAATATATATATATATATATATATTGTGGCCCAAAGCAGCAGGTAGCAGCTGCCACCTTACCTTGGGCTTGATGCTTATTATTGATCAATCACAGCTTTACACTTACAACTTGCGTTACAAAAAGACAAGCTATCAAGCAAGCAACCACTAAAGCTGATAACTCTTCTATATGTATGTGTGTGCGCACGCACATGATACAAAAATTAATTTGATTTGATTAATTAATTTTAATTTTAATTAAGCCTCCCATCCCAAGGGTTTGTACTTTGTCGGATCTGATGTGCTTCTTCTCCTGTCTTCTATTCCTTTGTTTCTTCTTCCACTTTTAATTGCTTATCGCCACACTCCAACAGCCGTATTATTAATTAATTAATGGATTTTGTTAACAAATTCCTTAAAATGTTTATTTTTAATATTTAAATATTTTTTAATTAATAAAATATTTAATATTAAAACTAAAATACATTAAATACACTTTAACAAATGTTTAATTAATGACACTCAATAACGAAAACTCTTAATTAATTACAAATCTTAAAGTTTGTTTGTTAATTACACACCTTTTGAGTCATTAATTATGCATAAGCCATCAAATGGAGTTATATAACTTTGGTGACAACACAAAAGGTCTAAATTATCATTATTTTGATTTTTAAAATTATTGAGATTGTTAAAATCAACTTAAAGACAATTTAAATTTTTCATGCTATCAGCCTATCTATTAATAAGCTAATAAAACTATTATTCATCACCAAAAAAAAAAAGTATGTTATGATGATATGTTAGTAATCTTTTTAGATTAAACCCATAATTTAATCTTCTACTTTGATCTTTTTGTTCATACGGCAATTTGAACTTTTCGTTGTTTTGATTAAACTATTAAATTGTATATTTTCGAGTCAATTACATATTTCGTCATAAATAAATCAAAGCTAGCATGTAATACACGTAAGCTGAAATGTCTAGATTATCCTTCCATTCTTTACGGTCGACTGCCATCTCTGCCACAACTTTATTTAGTGGCCAACGACGATTAGGATACAGAGAATGAAAAAGAAAATGGGTTAGGATAAGGGGAGTTTGTTGGGAGTGAGAAATTGGCAGAGATGGGCAGGCGGGGTGGGATGGTAAGAAGCAACCGACCACCATCTCTGTCACACCATCTTATTCATTCTCTATGCTTGTCGAGTTAATAATAGATTTTCTGATCCAACCTTTTGATGCCAAACTTTCGGTTTATTTAAAGATGAATTTGGGATGGAGACAACAAAGTACTAACTTAGAGATAAAGTTAAAACCCATTATAATCTAATTAGCTACGCGTTAAGAGAAAATTTTACTGCCGTCATTTCTTAACTTTGATTAAGCCAGGAATATGCGACAATGCTAACTTTCCCAGGATTCAAAATTCTAGTCAAACCACAACATTAATTAATTAAAGCTACCAATTGTGATGATTAGCTGCATTAATTAATTAGTTCTTAAATTGGCTAATAAAGTTGGCGCATGTGTGTCCAAATTAACATGGGAAGTGAGGTTAACCACTAGCTAATGGGGAATAATCCAAAATTAGAAAGAGAACAAAACGGCAAGCAATTGGAGGGTTTGCCTTTGATTTATTCCCAATTCCCCAATTATGGACTCACTCCAAACTGCCTAATCATGGTGACAATTACCCAACAACTAATAATTGGCTGACACCTCTCGAGCCTAATTAGCATATGCTAAGTTAGAATTCACAATAAATGATCTATGAAGCTCTATTAGGACCAACATATATTAAGTGGGGGTTGACTCATATAAAAATAGTAACTACAAATAAAGAAAGAGACACAGAGAAATAAGAAATCAAGTTTACCTTTGTTTAGAGAGCAAAGATAGTCGAAGAATTTAAATTCTATATTGTTATGTGTTTTTTAATAATTATCGAGAATAATAATAATTTTTTATAAAATCTCTTATATCTCTTTATTCTTAAAAGTTGGATCGATAATAAGAGGTTTTAATTTTATTGAAGGAGAATTTATTTATAAATTTTTATGTATTTACTTAATATGTCGGTAGAGTTGAAGCAAAAGAAATGAAGGGCGAAGCGGCTGTTCTGTTTCATCTTTCGTTGAGGGACTGTTGTTCCATTTGCCCCGTTCCGACCCAATCAACTTGGGCCGCCCCAATTAAACTCTCTAAAATTACTCTATTGCCCTTTACTATTGTATTAACAAGACTTTAACTCATAGTCTCCAAACCCAAAATAAGTTTAATTTTACTACTGCACTAAATTTTAGTTTTATTTAATTCTTTTTAAAAAATCAAAAATTAAACTATAACTATTAATTATCATTTAATGACTTTTTATTTTTAGTTTACACATACATAATATGAGTCGCACATTTAAAAAAATCTGTCTCTAACCTTTTCATGGACAGAAATGAATTTTCAAATTGAAAACATATTTACGATATTTTTTTAATATTCTCAAAATATTTTTTAAATTATAAAAATAACCCATAAATATTTTTTTTGAGTATTTTTTGACATTTCGATACAGGAAACATTTTAGAAATATCGAAATAGTACTCCCGAGTCATTTTCGCGCATCATAACTTTTAGTTTCCATATGATTCCACTATCTATAAAGATCGAGCAATGATGGTTTCTAATACGAAATTTTACTTTAATATGATAATGATATAAGAAAAAATATACCCACAAACAAAAATAAGTAATAAATTATTTTTTCATGATTCCACTTAATAATAAAATTAAAATTTAATATTAGAGTACTGTAAGATGCGGCGGTTAGTGAAATGAAATGTCACGTTGTAATGAATGGGGAACACCTAAAAAGCAAAGGAGACTGTTAAGCCATTGAATTTGAGAACTCTTGAGGACGGTAGCATGGTACAGTTGCTATGAATGAATGACAACAAGAATGACTAATGAGCCTTTCCTCCAAATAATTAATTTTTGTCCTTCTAATTTAAAAATGCTATATAAATAAATTAAACTATGTTAAATAGAATATCAACTGGGCTTAGCAATTAATTAGGCGAAATTAACGGTAAAAAGGATGCGTAATTAAGTAATAATAATTTTGTGATTAGTTAGGGGACGAGTGAGTCAGTGAGGCATTGATTTTGACCGACTCACTTAACGGAACAGAACCCCGTCGGTCACGTGACCTGAATCCCAGATTCCCAGATGAAATCTTTTTGCTGAGTCAGCCTGGCACCCCATCCTCCGTCCGATCCTTCCACGTGTCGAGATCTTGTATCCCAAACGGATGCGGCGGCTCGCCAGAAATATCTCGCTGCACTGCAGTGGTCATTACCGTACCCGATCCCTCCCCGCCGTGTTATTTAAATTTTAGTTTAATTTAAAAGTTAAATGTATTTTTTAAACCTGTTATCAGATTTCGGCTATGGGACCTTATAAAAGAGGATGGAGGCTTGATAGCCTCGGCCTACCCCTCCCCCTCTCTCTCTCTGCGTGTTTCTCTCTCTCCATCAGTTTCCTTCACTTTCTCGGAGATTTTTGTTTTCTCGGGAAAATACTGAGGGAAAGGAAAGGAAAGGAAAGGAAAAGAAAGGAAAGGATTCGAAGTCACTCAGACTCACCTCACCTCCTTGAGCTGCTGAAGCGACGGACGAAGCTTCACTGATTCTCGCCATTTTTATTCCCTTTCGCTTTTCTCTTTTCCGGTGAAAGGTGGTGCTCCACAGCCACGGTTGCTCTCTTTTCTTTGCAACTTTCCGATAAAATATCTCTTTTTCTCTCTCAGAGTCACGCACGCCTTGCGGCTGTGCTTTCCGTGCTCTCGAGTTCTTGGCCTCCCTAGCCGCTGCTGCTTCACACGGTCTAACAAATCAAATCCTCGGTCTCCTCAGAAAGCGTTTTTCATTCGCTTTCCTTTTTCTTCTTTTGTCGTTGCTTTCCTCGAAATTTCTCTCGCTTTAGCGGCTTTTTCACCGGTATTTATATCGGACTGGCGGTGGTTTTATCTCCGTTTGAAGCTCTTGCTCTCAATGCGAATCTGAGATTTGTGCGCATAAATGGATCCAAATATGCTGTGTCCAGTGAAGTACAGTGAGCACAAGAGGCAAACCTGCTTGGTCCGGTCGTCGCCGCTGGGAGCTGTCTCCGGCAGGAGGAAATCGCCGGAACTAAATGCCGCCGGTCCGAGAGTCGTGCGGATATCGGTGACCGACGCCGACGCGACGGACTCGTCCAGCGACGAGGACGACGGAATGTTCCGCCGGCAAAGAGTGAAAAGGTTCGTTAACGAGGTCACTATCGAGACGTGTTCGTCGACGGCCAGGCCGGTGGTGCCTGGGGCCGGAAATCGCCGGAGAAAGCTGGCAGGAAATTCTCAGTCTCCGGCGAGACGGTTGAGAGTGACCTCCGGGAGAAAGTTTCGCGGTGTACGACAGCGGCCTTGGGGGAAATGGGCGGCGGAGATCAGAGATCCGCTGCGACGTGTACGGCTGTGGTTAGGCACCTACGACACAGCCGAAGAAGCCGCCATGGTTTACGACCACGCAGCGATTCAGCTCCGTGGCCCCGACGCGCTCACCAACTTCGCCACGCCGCCGGCCCAACCCGACGCGCCGGAAACCAACCCGGCGTCGATTTGTTCCGGCTACAACTCGGGCGAAGAGTCTCACAGCAACAACAATAACCTCCCCTCTCCCAAGTCCGTCCTCCGGTTCCACTCTCCGGCCACCGACGAACTCGAGTCGACTCATCAACCCAAGCCCGAGTCATCCCGCCCACTCAACGAGTTCACCGAGGAAAGCCGAGATCTCAAAGAAGACACATTCGAGACGCTATTTCCGCCCCCGGAGGACATATTCGATTTCCAGAACCCGTTACCCGTACCCGACTTGTTTAAAGATACGGGTCTGGAAGAAAACCTGTTCAGCGAGGATTTCACCGACGCGTTCCTCGGGTCGGGATTCGACTTCGGTTTCGGGCAGTCCGCGTGGCCGCTAGACGATCATTTCCAATTTCAAGATATCGGCGATATATTCACATCAGACCCTCTCGTGGCTCTCTAAATATCGGCAAATTTTGTTTTGTATGGGCGCGGTGAATAAAGTTATCCACCGGCTTGGGCTTTGCTCAACTTTTCTTTTCTTTTTTTTTTTTAAATTATTATTATTATTATTATTTCCATTTTTGTTGCTGAGTTTTGCTTTTTGGTGTGTTTAACTCCGTCGAGTAACGGCGACGGACGAGGGATGTACGCCGTCAAGGCACGTGCTTGCTTGGCCATGAAATGCAAAAAGTGTGGGCATTAGGTGAAGGAATGAAATGTGGTGAATGGAAAGTGGAAAGCATTCCCGGAATAGTAAGGAACACGTGTCGACTGAGTGTGCTGTTTGTGAGTGACGGCCAGTGGCATGACACGTGGCGCCTACACTTTCAGTTCGTTCGGGGTTGAGAAGCTCAATTTTTTTTTTCTTATCAGCGTCAATCTTCTGCCACGGTGCCACATGTGCTGTCGTTGCTTAATTAATTTAAAAATAAATATTTTAAATTTTATAAAAATTTAAAATTAAAAAATAAAATTATTTTCTATAACTAAACAAACCCTTTAACGTCTTTCGGCACAAAGAGTTGTGTTTTTGACAAAATAACGTATCCATTCAATGAAAGATTGTACGGTTGCTATAAGGAAGGGCTTTGTTTGATGAATGGTCGCGTCCGCCGTTAAAATGATATGTCAATTTCACGTAAGATTTTGATTATTAAATGAAAGTATTGTATTTATACACGACTCAAACTCATTTTGTTGTTTGTCATTGGTTGAAGGGTTTCTTCACTGTTGTCTGTCGCCGGCCCTTCCCCTTTGTCACCATCTTCGAGCTTTGATTTTGAGTTCACATTCGTCTTCATCCACAGTAAAATTTTCGACGACCTTCTTTCTATCCAACTTTTTGTCAATTCTGAGTTTCCCTTCTATTTCAATAACTTTCGATTCCCTTTCAATTTGTACTCTCACAGCGTCACCCTCATTGGAGTCGCCATCTCCGACTTCTTCCTCATCATCGTTAACATCACACTACCATTTGACGTTGTTGTAGCCATATTTTATATATATGCGTATATATGTACCTATTGGAAAATGTACAATTTTCATGAAAAAAGTGACAATTTCTATGAAAATAATAATTATCAAACAACAAAAATTGAAAAAAATAATTATTTCTATGAAAAATAATGACAATCAAACATCAAAAGATGAAAAAATACAATAATTTCTAAGTTAAAAATTAAATTAATCAAACACCTTTAATTGACATTTTCTCTAAAATTTAATTTTAAACAATTCAATTATCTATAAAATATTTTATTTTCATGTAAATTTCATACTTGGAATTAAACGCTTTCTTAGTGACAATTGAGATTTCTAACATACAAAACTCTCCTTTTAGAAAATTAATTAGGGGAGAGTTGTTTTGATGTCCGCCAACATCAGGTGCATACTAGCAAGGAGGATGGAAATGGTCCCACTCCCATGGGTCCCACTCCACTCCCCCTAGCCCATATCAAACAATTGATATGTTGTCCGATGCGATCAAGATCAATTTTGTGTTTCGATGCACTTTTATTGTTTTTGTAAAAAATAATTAAGTTATTTAATTTAAGATATCATTGCAATATATGAATTATGTTGATTTTAAATAATTGTGTATTATTTTTTTCCTTATTAGCAAAGCATCTAGAAGGTAAGCGAAGATGGAAAATTCCTAATGGGGCCACCTTAATCAACACCCAAAATAGAAAGCAATAATTATGTTTGGGAGAGGACATGTGTTTTCTTGGCAAAACATGAGAATAATCATCGGAGGATAGGAGGGTCCATTTGCCTTCGGACCCTCCCCTCCCTTTCCCTTTCTCTTTTAGCCCTTTAGTGTTTCCTTTGGGCACAATCCCTGTTTGCTTGCTGACTCATCACTCAACTCACCCCTCATATTTTCAAAAATTAAAAAATTATTTATTTTGTAAAACTAATTAAATTATTATTATTATTATTATTACAGTGTCCGATCATCCTGTAGAAATTTAGGTTGAGATTGAAATCAGAAGGCCATGTCGGAAGAAGCCTAAAACTGGCATATATATATATATATATATATAGCAAGTGTTTGATGAATCAGAAAATGATGATGATATATAGGTGGTCCCATGGTGATGAGCTGGCAAGATCACGGCCCAGATTTGGACACACCACTGAGGTTGCAGCAACAGACAATCCCACCTCAGGCTATAGATGAAATGACGTATATGCCCCGGTGTATAAAGCCAGCCATAAGGTTCTTCCCCATGCTCTCATTAATTACATTTGTCAAATAACAGTGTTCGTTTGCTATGTGTTACATTACCACCTGACCAACATCACCATCCGCCTACAATGAAAATAATAATGCCACTCCACACCAAATTGTCATTTTCATATTTATTTTTTGTCAGGTCTGTATATATGACTCAAATTTTTGAACAAATAATAATGTAACTAAAATTGATTGATGATGATATGACTACACATGCATGTACATAATAACCCACATCATAAAAGTGACAATTTGAATAGAAATTCTCGAACATGAAAGAACATAATAAAAGACTTGTTGAGTATGATGATGAAGCATCAGTTCCTTAAACGTTGTCGTTTTAGTAAGAAGATGGAGGCTCATCTAGCAATTATTCATTGGTTGCTCCAAAATGATGTCGTTTTGGAGTCCATGAGCTCGGAGGCTCGAATGGCAACCCTCTCGTCATTTCATGGCTCGTTTGATTCTCTCTGTACCATCTTGTCGTTTAGTCTACTGCATTTGAGGTCGTTGATTTGATCCTTAGATTTCATTTCCACCGCTGTTTCTACCTATTTATATCCCACTGATTTCTTGGGATTTGAGCAGTACAACCGATTATCTTTTTAGGGTTTTAGTCTGTCTTCTTCATTTTCATTATTTCCTATATAGGTTTTCTCTTTGGTTCTTAGGGTTTTGCCTTTGATCTCTATTTTGTGGTTGTGGGGCATTTTTGATTAGCGAACCATTGAATATACAGTGAATGAGTGAGATATGTATATGGAAGCTATAATCGTTTTTCCAATTAGTGCGGTGAACTTTACTCACTGGAGCTCAACGTAAATGTAGCCCTATTTTAAAGGGTAAATCACGGTAAAAATTGTTGTATGTCATTTATGCTTTCTTTATTGTTTTCATTTATGTTATGTGTATGTTTTCGTTTATTAAATGTTCTTTACAGATTTGTATTATGAATCTAAGGGCCGGTTTGATTGCACTTCATTTCCATGGAAAATGACTCTTTTTCACATAAATTCTAACTTTTGTAGTGTTTGATTGCACTTATTTTCTAGGCAAATTAAATTCTCATTTTTGGTCACGTGAGGCTCTTTTCTAGCTTTTGCTGGAAATGGTTTTCCTAGGGGGGGCTTGTTTTATATTTCCAGGGAATTCACATTCGCGGGCACAACATATTCGTCCCCGTCCACCTCGATTTCTCTAGGGTTTCTCTCTCATTTGAGCCGCCTTCGTCCCTGTCCATCTCGATTTCTCTAGGGTTTCCTCTCCCATTCGAGCTGGCTTCGCCCCCTTCCTCTTCGTCACCATCCACCGCCGAAGTCAAGCCCTTACTTGGGCTTCGTCGCCATCTCCGACTTCTTGTGCGTCGCCATCCACCGCTAAAGAAAACCATCTCCAATTTGCTGTGACTCGCCATCCACCGCCATCCATCTTCGACTTGGGCTTCGTCGCCATCTCCACATAAGACCAGCTCTGACTTCGTTTTCGTTGCCATCTCCGATTTTGAGTTTCAGACCACCAACGCATATTCATCTTCTTCCATGGTAAGGTTTTCATCCTTATTCTGTTCTTATTTCTATAGATCCGGTGAGCGATCTTGGTCTTCGTCCACTGATCTTGGTTTTTCTCTCTATTTCAGTGAGCGATCTTGGTCTTCAACCATCGATCTGGGGTCTTCGTCCACTGGAAGCGATCTTGTTCTCTATTTTAGGGAGTGATCTTGGTCTTTGTTTCAGGGAGCGATCTTGTGATTGAGCGATCTTGGTCTCTGGTTTTCCTTACAATCTTGTTATTTTTTTGTTTCGTGTCTTAGCAGATGGTTAAAGTGATAGAGCGATCTTGGTCTTTATTATTGTTGCTTTCTTGTTGGGTATCTTTGAAGTTATCCGTTTGATTTCTGAAAAAAATAAGGAGAATGAAACAGTCGAGTTGTGCATTTTGGTGCTTCTTGTGGTTTTCACTTTTCAATCAGATGAGAGCTTGAATTAGCCTGAATTAAAGCTAGAAAAAAATGATTATTTCTATAGAAAAATAATGACAATCAAATAACAAAAGTTGAAAAAATAGAACAATTTTTAGGTAGAAAATTAAGCCAATCAAACACCTTTAATTGATATTTTCCTTGGAATTTAATTCTAGGCAATTCAATTACCTAAAAAATATTTTCTTTCCATACAAATTCCATAATTCCAATCAAACGCACCTTAAGTGTTTGAAGTAGTCGAGCCTTTGCTCGTCCCAACAAGACCCTTTGGGTATAATACAAAGATAATCATGTTATAGAGATTGTTTGATTTTGGTGAACCCTAGGCATGTTTGGGAAGCCGGAGAATTAATGGGATTTGGAAATCAAAGAGATGTAACTATCTAGTAAGATTTTAGGACAGGGTGGGGGGAGATAGTGTGTTGGGCAGATCGAGTTGGTATATAGTGAGAGAGGTGCAAGTTGGGGCTGCAAGTAGGATTTTCCTGAGCTGGCTTTAGACCCATTTCTCTCATGCCAAACGACACCCTTCCAGTCCTTTTCCTCCTCTCAATTCTTGTATCTTCAAAGCTTATTCTTGGGTCCCCTCTCAATCATCCACCCCCCCCCCCCCCCCCCCCCCCCCCCCCCCCCAAACAAATAGATTTGAATTCGCCTTTCTGTTTGCTCGAAAACGATTTTCTATCTATCGACACCCCACAATTAATTGAACTATTTGATTAATTACTCATGTTTTAAGACTCATGAGCGACATCCCTTGACCATTTGGAGTCAGCATTCTCCCCTCATTATTCTTTGGTTTTAAGGGTTAAGAAACTAATGAAACTGTCACTAAAAGTTAACCAGAAATTCAGGGTTTAGAATTTTTCGCCTCCAAAGTTTCTTTTTTCTTGTGCTTTTGTTATTCCAAAAAAGAAGAGAGAGAGAGAGAGAGAGAAAGAAAAAAAGAAAGAAACAAAATCAAAGACAAAACAAACTCTATATAGAGATATGAATGAATGTGGAGGGTGCAGGTGGCAGCAGCAGCTTGAGACTTGAGCATATGCAGCCAGAGCCAGCCACGCACGGTGGTCCACTACCACCGTGCTGAGCCGCTCAGCCGCCAGTGCGGCGGCTGTAGTAGTAGTACTTTTTGACAGGCTAGGAAGCGGCAAGGCAATATATGTCGTCCATAAAATCCCCATAAAAAGGCACCAGTTGAGTTGGGTAACCCCAACTTATTATAACCCCTCTCTGTCTCTCTCTCTCTCTGCCCTTACACCCAGTTCTAAGGGACACCCAGGCTCCTTTGAGAGATGATAATGTCACCCATATGGTCCTACTCTTTCACATATACATACCTATATATATATATATATATATAGGGATGGTAATGTATGTGTTCCATGCTTTTTTAGATAAGAGTTGCATGTTCATCAGTGTCATGCACATGCACATGCACATCCTTTACTTTCATTTTCCTTCAAAGACAATGAACGCAATGACCACCTAATTAAGTTGGTTTGATTATTAGTACATAGTACCTTAAATCCTAATTCCTAAATTTCACTTTTCAAGATTAAAGTTATGAGTTTAATTCATAATCTCGATAATATTCACATTATATCCATAATTTAAGGTCTATAGGCTTAAATGACAAGATTAATGATATTAGTTGTTTACGAAATTCTATTAAGATATATGAGTGGGGAGAATATATATATATATATATATATATATGATATTTTTCAGTTTGTTCAGATTCTCTTATAAAGTGATTTTAAGTTAATGCTTTACTCTTATCATTTTTTTTTTTTTTTCTAAACTCATCATTCGATATTGTTCTATCCCATAAAGTGAGTCAATGGCTAATGATAGGTCCAAACTCAAAAAGGAGACCCAAAAGCTTAATGGAAGAAAAAATTCATAAAAGCAAGCGACTTCACATGGGATGATGGACCAAGGAACATCAGTCGGCTAATCAAGATTGAATGACTAAAATTGAGTGATCTTACCTAGGAGTCTCTCTTGAGGCATTCGAGAGATCCTGTCGCAATCTCACTTGACACCCTTTCTTGAAACTTTTGAGAGATTCTCTTGAAAATTCATGCATCACCCGACCATTGCTATTCGTGAGACTCTCATAAGTCTTCGATACCCTTGCCTACAAATTTAGACGAAAGCCTGAAATACCTGTCGAAGATGATGGTTCTCTCTCCACCTGTCAGTCTCCTCCCCATATAAATAAAAGACTTCTCCTCTAATAACGGTACACTAACAACTTTATAAAAACAACAATTTTATAGGCTTTCTACACTTCATCCCAAAGACTAACTTAACCATTGGAGGACTCGCTTGTGAACCTCACCTTTACCCATAACCGATTTTTTCCTTGCAAGTCACTTGCAAATAGGAATGGCAATTGCAACCGAAATCGTGGGGAATCGAACCGAACTGAATCGGTCAATGCGGTTAAAAACTATTTGACTGGGTAATGGTTTGGTTTGGGAAAAAATCGAATATTATTTCAATGAGTATGGTATGATTATGGTTTTCACTAAATCCAAACCGAAACCTAAATCCAAACCGAACTGAATATATATATATAATAGATATTTATTTATTTAATATATTATATATACACATAATATATATTGACTAATGCATTTTTTTACAAGTATTTTAACTAATGCATTACAAATATATAAAATATTTAACATTTATAAAGTAATTAACAAATAAAAATAAAATATAATTTTATTTTTATCAATCAAATAATTATATCCAAAAAGTTTTAAGTTAATTTGTAACTTTATGTAAGAAGAATGTAATTTTATTAGAGTTTGTCTTTATTTGTTGTTGAGTTATCAAAAAATTTTATGAATGCTATTTGTAAGAGTTTGTCTTTGTTTATTGATATGAATCAAACTAAAAAAATCATGGTTAAAATCGAAACTGAATGGTTTGGTTATGGTTTTTAATTTTTAAAATCAATGGGTAATGATTTGGTTTTGATTTTAATAGTTTAAGTTTGTTTTGGTTATGATTTTGACAAAAATCGAGACCAAACCGAATTATTAACAACCCTACTTACAGACCCTAATTGAGACACTCTCTCGCACGAAGAACTTTATTATTATATTTGAGCAATAATATATACCTATTCTTTTAAGTGATGTATTTATTATTTTTTTCTCACTTATCTAAATGATATATTTAATTTTAAGGAGATGCATTGTGGGGGACCATTATGTTGTGTTTCCCCATCCACATGCTGGCTTCCTTATGTGGTATCAAAGGTTAATAATGTATGACCTTTCATTCTCAATCAATCTTATCTGGACCCCGATGTTACTCACGTCGACCTCTCCAACCAACTAATTAATGCAAGAGTCGAATGATTTTTTTTATTAAAATTCACAATGTACGAGCCATCATAGTCACCTCATTCCGATGTTTGAAAAATCAAATTGAATTTTATTTTATTATAAAAATATTATTTAATTATAATTATTATTATTTAAATATAATAAATTCTTTTATGCAAGAGTGTCTTGTTCAAGATCCGCAAGTGACCTACAAGGGAGAAATTGATTAGGGGCACGAGTTTTCAAATAAGAATATAGAATGTACAAAATAAGTAGAGCTATGAGCATACTTTTTTGAGAGGAGGAGTCTCCCATTTATGGGGAGAGAAGATTGACAGGTAGAGGAAGAGCCACGATTTTCGACGAGTATTTTAGACGTCTTTCCAAATTTGTAGACGAGAATATTGGAGACATGCGAGTCTTCTGAATAATTATAGTTGAGTGACGCATGAATTTTCAAAAGGGTCTCTCGAATGTCGAGAGAGAGGCTCTCGAGTGATGTCACTCAATTATTTCTTAGTTTCAATCATTCAATCCTAGTCATTCGATTGATATCTCTTCGGTCTCTCAGTTATATGATGACTTTTTACACTTATTTCCATAAATTTTTCTTTTGAAACTCACTTTCTTAGACACAAAAATAATCTATTTTATAAATCAAAAAATTGTAAAGGTATAGACAATGATATACAAATGCTGGGCGGAAAGTGGGCAGGTAGGGCCTTCACCCTCACCTACCCAACAGGCATAGTTATGGAGCCGGAATGCTTCTCACATCCTTCATTTGCAACGCCATTACACACACACGCATAATAGGAAATAAATTCTCCCTACCCATAGTCTGTGAATAGAGGTGACATCCTCCATATCTTAGTGAGTTGAATATGGTGTTAGGCTAGTAGTTGCAAATAGGTTCAATTAAAAGGTGGGTGGTTAGCAGGTAAGTGGTTAGCTTTGCATATTGATTTGCTGAACTATAAAGCCGAAATCGATCGCCCATGCTTGGTTTTTTCTAAACCCCAAACCATCATCGGATGCTCGAGACAAAAAATCGCGATTTGGCGATCTGGGTCGATTTGGTTTGTGCGGGTTGGATTTTTTCTACAAAACCCTAATTGTGACTAATTGTTATTTTTTATTATTTTTATGTGTGAACGATAGTTTTATACGTCTATTTAGTGACTAGATCCCGCAAGAGATATTGTCTTTTGTTTTAGACGTGTTCGTACAATTCTAGCTACAAAATTTTTGTATCATTTAATTTAACTTGTACTTACATGAAATTATTTCCTTTATAATTGATGATATTTTGTTGATAAGGACCAAAAAAAAAACCTTAGTTAATGACTTAGGTGGGGCATTTAATGTAGGTCACACGGCCCTTCACTTGTTGGTTTGGCATCGCACGGACTCGTACACATTGCCTTTATTCTTTCACATTCCTCGCAAGTAATCGTCCCCATCTCCATGCCCTACCATTGCCCCCTTTGGTTAGGTGCATGAACTTTAAGGCATTAATTAATTGAATGGTTTTGGTAACATAAATGTACGTTAAAATTTGTGGGTTAAACATAAGTCTTTCATCAATGGCTTGTGGTTTCTTGTTTAAAATTAGAATATTATATGTTGGGTTGGCATTAGGGGAAACAAATCATGCCATTCCCATGTCATGTCCACACCATGCCCATATTCTATTGTCTAGTAGTAGAAAGTAGTTCATGTATCAAATCTATATTTTTGTTTTTATATTTTTGTGTAGTTATTTAAATTTTTTTATCATTTTGATTATACAAACTTATATTTTTGAGTCAATTTAACTTTTTATTTTGATATTTTTTTTATGTGGTAATTCAAATTTTTTGTTATTTCGATTACACTTTTGGACTTACATTTTTTTAGTCAATTTAACCTATATACTTTAATGTGTATAAAAAAATAAAATGAAATGAGAAAGCACATGTCATACTTTATTTAATCAAAGTACAAGGGTTAAATTAATTCAAAAATACATATCTAAAGATGTAATCAAAATAATGAAAAATTCGAATTATCGTACGAAAAAAAATGTCAAAGTACAAGAGTTAAAATTGACTTAAAAGTGTAGATTTAAAGGTATAATTGAAACAACGAAAAAGTTTTGAATGATCACACAAAAAAAAAAACATAAAAATACACAAAGATATATATATATATATATATATATATAGGATTGGCCTAGTTTATGGGCTCAAAGTTGGGGAGCCCTACCAAAAGATACCCCAAATGGCTTGGGACTTTCAACTCCGGCCCATTAAGAAAAAGCCCACCTTACTTCTACATTCTGGGTCCTTTTAAAGTTAAAGAATAATAATCATATAACAACCCAAAGTTTGTATAATATTTCGCGTTAAGAAGAAAAAAATATATTTAATTTATAAAAATATATTAGGTTTTTTACTTTTAAATTGTAATTCGGTTCTCTAAGGCAAAAAGGGATGTTTACTTACACACACAAAAAAAAAAAAAAAAATTGCGAACAGAGATGTTAGCTGGTTTTTTATTATGTTTTTAAAATAGAGTGGAGTAGAGGTAAATCACACTAAATATCACAAAATTTTAGTTTTTTTTTTATTTTAATTACTAAATTTTAATTCTTTATAATATGATCAGTAATGTTTAAAATTTTTTGTAATATATTTATATTAAAATTTTTCGACAAACTTGACACTGATGTGGTAAATTAAAAAACTCACATATTGATATCGTAAAGAAAATCAATGAGATATTGTCACTTGTCAGTGTAAACTTAAACTTCTCTCTTTATTAGTTTTCTTGCCCGCGACTTCTCCTCTCCTTCTGATTGTCGTTTGTTACTATTGTAGTAGTCGCCGACGCCTCTATTGCCGTTTGTCTCTGCCACCACCACTACCATCAACGCTTCCATCGCAGTTCGCCACCATTGCAGCTGCCAGGGATGACCGAAAAATTTCTTTCTATTTTTAGCCATCAAATCTATATATATATATATATGTATATATAATCATCTTCTTCCCCATGGCAAGAAGCTTGTTTTGTGAACCAATTTGGCGCTGAGAGTATGGAAGGATCATCACCATCATCGGCAGGGGCGAAGAGAGGAGACGGCGCCGCCAAGAACAGCTTCATCATCATCACATAATTTATATTAGATATGACGGGTTATATGAATTTTATATCTTGGATCATTCTAACTCGCACCAATACCAAAATTTATGGGTTTTGACGGAAACAGAGCAGTGTCCTACCAAATGTAACCAAAACCCATAGAAGGAATAGAATAACAGAGTAGTAATGAACAACGAAGAGGATGGAATAAGGAGAAAGGAAGATCAATGGACAAAATGGATTACATATAGAAGAAGAAGAGAAGAAGAGAAGAAGAATAAGAGGAGAGATGGGGAACGGTTAGTACTTCTTGGTAGTTTTGTCTTCACACCCAAGAATGTCCTCTAGCAACTGGTCATCCAAGTACTCAAACTCGAGCACTTTTCCGCCCGATGGGGAACGACGATGGAGGCGTTGATGGTGGCTACGATGACTATAATGATGATGAATGGCGATGGAATTGTTGATGGCAATGGCTACGTCAGCGAATGCAACAACGACAAACGACGACCAAAATGAGAGGAGAAGTCACAGGCGAGAAGGCAAATACAGAGAGAAGAGAAGTTTGTACTGATTAGACATGGCCAAAATTGAACCGGACCGGCGGTTCGAACCGGAACCGGACCCGGAACTGGCCGAACCGGAACCGGAACCGGAACCGGACAGAACCGGCGAAATTCGGTCCGGTTCCGGTTCAAGGTTCCGGAGAACCGGAACCGCCGGTTCCCCGGAACCGGAACCGGAACCGCCGGTTCCGCTGAACCGGAACCGCCGGTTCCGGTTCCGCGGAACCGGCCCCCCCTCCCCCCCCCCCGTGCGCGTAAGGCCGCGTACGGTGCCCCCCCCCCCCCGCGCGTAAGGCCGCGCCCCCCCCCTCCCCCCCCGTGCGCGTAAGGCCGCGCACCCCACCCCCCCCCCCAACGGTCCAATTTGGATTGGACCGTTGGACCCCCCCCCCAAACTTTTTTTTTTTTTTTAAATTTTATAATTCCTATCTATATATACCCCTCCCTCCCCCACTCATTTTTCACACTCTCTCTCTCTCTCTCTCAAGTCTCAAGCTATTATTATTCTCTCAATTTTGTCTCTCATTTAATATTTTAATTTCAATTTCTTCAATCTTCTCATTTTGTTATTTATCAATTTATTCAATTATATTGTTAATTATTTATTACTTGTTACTATATTATTTTATCATTATTATATTTTTTTATTATCATACTTTTTTCAAAAAAATGGCAAGTGAAGGTAGAAATGTTGAAAATGTTGAGTTTGAAGCTCAAAATTTTCAAACACAAGAGAGTGAAACTCAACAAAAGGGAGGTGGAAAAATTTCTACTTCTGATATTTTTAATATTCATTTCAAGAAAACACCAAAAGGAGATGGTAAATTTGATGTATCTTGTAATTATTGTAATCAAGTATACAAATTCAAGCAAGGAGGTGGATATGGCACTTTCGCCCGACATTTGCAAACAAAGCACCCGCTCAAGGTTGGATTGAGCCGCGATCAAACACAAATATCCGGGTTTGCTACCTCTTCAAACTCTCCTCAATTATTTCATTATAATGAAGCTAATTGTAGGTCTGGTTTAGCTGAAATGGTAGCAATTGATCATTTATCTTTTAGTTTTGGTGAAAAATTAGGTTTTACTCGATTTTGTCAAAACTTTGTTAATCCTAGTTTTAAATCAATTCCTAGAAATACTTTGAAAAGGAATTTGTTAAAATTGTTTAAAAACTCAAAAATTGAATTGATAACATATTTTCAAAACAATAATATTAATGTTTCTATTTGTAGTGATATTTGGAGTGATCATTGGCAAACTCATTCATATATGGGTATTACTTGTCATTGGGTTGATGAAAATTATGTTTTACAAAAAAGAATTCTTGCGTATCGATGTTTTGATGAAAGTCATAATGCTGAAAATATTTGTAGATTAATTCAACAAATTTTACAAGAATATAGATTAGTTAATAGAATTTTTTCAATTTCTTTTGATAATGCATCGGCTAATACTGCTTCTATTAATGAATTGAAAAGAATTTGCCAACCAAATTTTGGTGGAAGATTTTTTCATGTTAGATGTGCATGTCATGTTTTAAATTTATGTGTTCAAGATGGTATTAAGTCACTTAATTCTTATTTAGATCCAATTAGAAATGTTATTTCTTATATTTGGGTACACCCTCGAACTGCAAAAGCATGGGCACATTTTTGCACCTCCAATGGTCAAACCCCAAAATGTTTTTCAAAAGATGTCCCTACTCGTTGGAACTCAACTTTTAAATTACTTAATCAATCTTTTGAATATAAAGATTTATTGTGTTCTTTTGCAGCAAATTATATTCCACAATATCCTATTTTTCCAACTATGTGGAATGTTTGTAGTTCAATTTTGAATATTTTACGAATTTTTAATGATGCTACTCATACACTTAGTAGTGTTTATAAACCAACTTCACATCAATTTTTAATAGAAGCAATGAATGTGGCCGGTGTATTAATGGAAGGAATTAATGTTGAAGAAATTTGTCATGCTGTTTTAGAAATGAGAGAAAAATGGTTACGTTATTATCAATTTATTCCTGAAATTTTTCTTGTTACTATGGTATTTGATCCTAGGTGTAAATTTGATGGTTTAATTGAGTGTTTGTCTAACTATTATTCGTTGTTAGGATTAGAAAATAATGAAGAAATTGATGTGAATATTATAATTTCTAAGGTTAGAACTTTATGCAATCAATTATATGAAGCATATGTTATTGCTCCTAGTAGTGAAGAATCATTTCCATCCATGGCTCCGCATTCCTCTTCCTCCCAACCAATGAAATGGGGTCATAAATTTTTAGATCAAAGGAGGAAAAAACCTAGATCGAGCTCACATTCGGAGCTCGAAACTTATCTAACCACAGTTTTTGAGTTTGGTGATGATACAGGTTTAAATTTTGAAATTTTGGAGTGGTGGAAAAGGCACAAGGAGACATTTCCAACTCTTGCAATTATTGCAAGTCAACTTCTTGCAGTTTCAGCTTCAACTGTAGCCGTTGAACAAACATTCAGTAGTGGAGGCAACATTTTGGACGAAAGAAGATCAAGATTGGCTCCAGAATCATTGGAAGCTCAAGTTTGCCTCGATGATTGGGAAAGAGCTAACATGCGACGTCAAGAAGAACTTATCCATTCATCATCATCTGACGAATGGGTTAATGATGGTTCAACAACGGCGACTTCCGACTCCAATGAAGATGCGTAGGATCCAAGTCCATATTTTATTTTTTTTCACATTTGTAAAAATTAATTACTTGTATTACATTTTTGTTGTAATTATTTTTTAATGAAATTAAGTCTAATTCTATTTTTTATTTTTTATTTTTCACATTTGTAAAAATTAATTACTTATATTACATACTTGTTTAGTTGTTTTAATTATTTTTAATGAAATTATTACTTATATTTCTTCAATTTTTAGTAGTGTTTTTTTATTAAAAATATGGTTGAGAATATTTATATTTACAATTACATTTAACAATTAAAAATCGAAACCAAACCGAACCGAACAACGGAACAAGGACCAAAATTGAATACAACAATATTTAAAAAAAATTAAAAAAATTCGGTTTGAACCGGAACCGGAACCGTTGACCGAACCGGCTCAAACCGTTGACCGAACCGGTCCAAACCGTTGACCGAACCGGCACGAACCGGAACCGGAACCGAACCGTCCCAAACTGCCCTTGGGCGGTTCGGTTCAGGTTCAAAGATTTCTTGAACCGGAACCGGCGGTTCATGAACCGTGGCCATGTCTAGTACTGATACGTGCTAATATCTCATTGGTTTTCATTGCACAATCGGCATGTGGGTTTTCTCGTTTGCCACATCAGTGCCATGTCACCAACTCTGGTGGAGGGCTTGTTGAAAAATTTTAAATATGACCATATTACAAAAAATTTCAAACATTAGTAATCACATTGAAAAAAATTAAAATTTAATGACCAAAATAAAAAAGACACCAAAGTTTTGTGATATTTGGTGTGATTTACCCTAATACAGTGATTAAGACTTGATATATTATTATATTATTGTTATTGTTGTTGCCAATGTACAATAATAAATTTGTAACTCTAGAGAATGTTCATTTTAAGCTTCTAGTTTCCTGAAAACTTGCAAAACGAAATATAGTGAAGGGCACAAGGTGTTTTTCACGTAGATTCTCCGATACTTAAGTCAATCACCGCAAAAAAGTATATAAGATCAAGAGAAGTATAATTTGAATAGAATTTTGATTGTACATTGGTCAAAGCAATCAATAATTTATTTATAAAGGCTGAATTTGACATGTAAAAGACTATGCACATATTTCGGAATCATCTCTTTTAGATTTTCAAGCAAAGACATCGGAGTTGAGTTGACATATTCCTTTCAGATTTTCAAGCAAAGACATTAGAGATGAGTTGACATATTCTTAAGACTTAATAGAGTTTCCCTCAAGAAAGTCTTTCAAGAGTACTCGAGACTAGCCTCCCGGATAATCTCCTGGGGACTATTCTCTCAACAAGGTCTTCCAAGCGTCCTTTCTTGGACTTATTCCATGTGGACCTATTTTGATATATTACTATATCAGCCTTATGGCCATAAATGATAAATTTCTTGACAACTAACTAAGATACTCTTCATGGAAATACTTAAAAGACGAGAGGGATGACAAAATAAATAAAACAAACTGTCCAATAAAGAAATCCCCAAAAAAATCACAACAGTCAAAAGAAAGAGAAATGATAAAGGGCAAGCCATAACACAATCTATTCTTTCCTGCCAAAAACTAGAATGAAAGAATTGAGAGTAATTGGTATGTCATAAAAAAAATAATTAAAAAATCAAAAAAAGCCTAAAATAACTTTCGGACTAAAAATTAAAAATTGAAATTATCGATCTCTGAGTGACACGATCTCCCAAAGACCAAAAAGATGCATTTCTCGAACACCAAAATAAATGCCATGTGGTTGTTTTGGGGGACTTTCATAGTCAATAGGAGACTGTAAAAATTTAGAACTTATCATGTAAATTTTTTCTTGATGTGTGTGAGGTTGTCTTGAATAAAGTGCAAACAGGATAACTTCGATATCCAAAATTCTCTTCAAGAGTTCTGTGAAAAAGATATACATTATCCATAAGAATTATAATTTTAGTGGATCTTAGAATATCAAGATATGTATTGTTCGTAAGAAACTTAATTCTAGATCTCAAAAAGTTTCATACTTCTTTATAAATAGATAAGTTCTTATTCCAAAAAAGTGTATTTTTTTATACTAATTTCAATACGAGATTCAATGTGTTCACGGTCTAATTTAAGTATTAGAATGTTTATGTGAAAACTGCCCCCACACCATCTTATTGTTTTCTTTCTTATAGCATTCAAACAGTTTAATGATAACGTTTTCAATTAATAAATTTATTGTTGTATTCGAACAACATCAAATCATATTATGGCTGTACACATATTTTACAAAATTTATATTATTAAATTTATTATCATTATATATTTAAAAATAATATCTAACTATTTAATACTATTCAAAATTAATATTTTATCGAACCAATGATAAATCTGATATAGGTTTAACGTCTATATATATGTGAAACCCAAAAGGCTTTAAAAGGTATTGAAGAAAACAATGAGCTTAGTACCATTCCAATGGTCGCTCTCTGAGGCTTTAAATATAATGATAAATAATAATCCCAATTTCTTCGTACAAGACGTGTCAATTTGGGGGACAGTGGACACCCTAAAACCCCAACCTCCAAAAACCCCAACAATCGAAGGGAGAAATGGACGAAGGCCGAGCCACCAAACCCGTTTGCGCGAAGGAAGCGCTCGATCTACTCAATTGCGTCGCCGAGTCCCCGTTCGATCAGGACAAATGCCTCCGTCTCTTGCATTCCTTACGCGATTGCGTCCTGAACCAGGTCTGTTCTCGATTCTTTTAGTTTTCGTTGTTCTTGGTTTCTCCTCATGTTCATGAACCTAATTTCGGTTTTGGTTCAGTTTCAAGAGATTTTCTAACGTGCTTGATGTACATTGCTTGATTTTCAGTCGATTGCATAGTTTTTTCTGTTCATTTTCTAGGCGAATCGTGAAATAGTTAAATCTAATTCTGGTGCCTTCGTTTTACTTTCGTTTTCTAGCCGAGAAATAGACAGTATGTCAACGAGTTGCAATTCAATGTTCCAAATAAGAGATAGATAGCAAATTCCTCTGGGTTTGTAGATCCATTGCTTATGTATTCTGCCATTCAGCTCTGAGTTTTATGAAGACATGGAGTTTAAATGCTATTAGAATCATCAATCATGAAAAGAAAAGAATACAATATTTTATTTGCTGTGGGCAGTAGTACTCCTGTTTCCTTTAAACGTGGACTGCAATTTTTCATGATTAGTGTTTCCTTATCACCATCCTTCTATCTGTTTATTTAGCAAGTTTAGCTTCTTAATTTTCATCCTAACTTTTGGTGTATAGGTAAAGGGGATTAGATCACTTTGATGTGTAACCGTAAGCCATGAGTTGCCAGTGAATTCCTTCCCTTTGATAGAACAGGATCAAAACTTTAAATTTTCAAGTTTGAGCTCTGAACCTATCCTAATTAATCAGTATGCAAAACCATGCCTTGCCAAATTTGTTCATTTTTTCTTGCACTGGGGTCTCTATCTTGTTTGAAGGCTTCACTATTCTGTTAGCTTTATTTGCGAACTCTAGTGCTTCAGTGTTATTCCTCAAAGGTAACAAAAGTAAGGAAAGCTTTCTGGATACCTTAAGTTAAACATTTTTAATTTAGTCATTTCTTTGCTCTCCTACTCATGCACTAAATAGCTTGCCAGTGTTGCCACCCTTCATAACTTAAAAAGGAATGCACTTTCTTATGTATTATCACTAGCAATGAGTTCAGTGCTATGCACAGGTCTTAAAATATGATAACTATTATCAAGTTTTAATCTCACTAGGTAGGCTCAGCTACATAAATTTTTTATCTTCAACCATCTCTGTCAATGGTCCTAATTTTTTTCATAGTCCATACTTGGTTTTAATTTTTAAATTTTTATGAACATAAATTATTAAAAAAATGTAATCATTGGTCCACATTTATTTTCTCTTTCAACATGATTATTTGACCCCTATTCCAAACTACAAGTCAAGATTAATAAATTAATCTTGAATTTTATAAAGGGTGTCCTAGGAGCTTTATTGCTGAAATATGTAAATTGTTAGTTTTGAACTTGACATTGAAATAATAATAGAACTTAAATACTAAAACATGTGATTACTAATTCTTGGGTTAGCTTGGATTGCTTAGCTAATAAAGTTAGAATTAGGAAAGTTAAATCAATCTTTAATTGTCTCAAAACTAAGAAAACAAATGAAATGACTAAACAATTTGCATATCATTAAATACCTTTATAATTTTATACCAATATTGAAATCAATTTGTATTGTCAATGTGGCTTTTTGAAGCAATTGACATTATGAATGCCATGTCATTAACCCTAATTTGGTTAGGATAAGGTGTAGTTGATGATGATGATTCAAATTATATTTTAATAAAGTATAATGGCCTTACAAAAGATATGGACCATACGGTCGTAGATAAAAATGATTGATAAAATAGATTCTATGTAATCGATAGATTTAGTGGGATTGAGGTTTAGTTGTTATTGTTGTTGTATTGAATTATATTTAAATTTACAGAATTAAGAAAATTATTCTCTTTTCTTTTTCTGTTGAAAGGTGAAAAATGTAATTAATATTCTTAAACCTGTGATTTATTTTTTAAAGTGACAATATTATGCCAAAATTAAATTGTATTTCATATCTTGTGTAAGTTTGAATGGTTACACATAGTTAAGTAACTCCTTTTTTCTTCTAATAAGCAAGGAGAATTAAATCATATTTTGTTTGATATACTGTTTGTTCATATTTTGTGAAAATGCTTATTGCAACTCTAGTATCAAGTTCTTTTTTTTCCTTTTTTTTATTGGACAAATCTTTATATAGATAAAATAAATTATGTCATATTCAATATGAAGAAAACTAGTGTACACTTTAAGTCTAAGATTAGTCTGGCTTACTAATTATTTTTCTTTTGTACTTAGTGTACTTATCTCTTAAATGAATAGTATTTATTACTATTCTATTTTTATGTGAAAATGCTTATTGCAACAAATTGTATCAAGTTCTTTTTTTCCTTTTTGTTCTTGGACAAAACTTTATATAGATAAAATAAATTATGTCATATTCAATATGAAGAAAACTTGTGTACACTTTAAGTCTAAGATTAGTCTGTCTTACTAATTATTTTTCTTTTTTAATTAGTGTACTTATCTCTTAAATGAATAGTAGATATTACTATTCTATTTTTATAGAAAAGAAAAATCATCAAAGCTACTTTAATTTAATGAATTTATCTTATTTATATTTTTTCTTGGCTTATAGGTTTTGTTGAAAAACAATTTGAGAACGTTTAATTTAAATAATTATTTATTTTTTAACTAACTATTATTAAAAAGTTAACCCAATTGTTGTTTTTTTTTTTTATTTTCACAAAGTTATATACATTTCATGCATTAAAGAGAAATTAAAATAATTTCAATGTAAATCCATGACCTTGTAAATTAAAGTTAGAAGTGTCCGTAATTCTATATGCAGAATTTAATGAATTTAAATTAAATATTATTATTTATTTTTTAATGTCAGGCATATTTTTTCAAATTGATCAAATGATCGTGTGACTTTCAAAATTTAAAGGTAAAAGCTTTGGTAATTCATAGTTGGATCAATATTGTTATGACTTGTAAGTCTTAATCTAAACATTTAAGAGCAGAACATTATTAAAATTCGGTGACCCTTGCTCTCAACAACTTTTATAAGAATTTTATTTATCTTATTTAATCAAAAATACCCTTTTTGAGACTTTTAAATTTTCTTTCTGGGACATATTAATAACCTGCTGGAATTATTCACACATTCTTATTATGATTTTATATATTAAAATAGATTTTTATTTTTATATGGACTGTACTATTTAAGGAGATAAATTTACAAGCATTAAGTAATATTCTGACAACACATAAGAATATAATTGTTTAAAATGGAACAATAAAATATCAATCATACTGAGGCATATAATTTTATAAAAAATGAAAAAATATAATTTTACTTTTAAAAGTTTAAAAACCAGCTCAAACTATTTTTTGTACATGAGCAACAAAATTAATTTTTGATAATTTTGAAATTCAAAAAGTTTAAGAAAATCAGATGGAGGTTTTAGGTCTCATAAACTTTTGTTGTTTTACTACTTTTGTGGAAGAGGAATGTAAATTTGGGTGCTGGTTGGAGGGAGAGACAGGATTTGGAGAATGATTTAGGGACTTTCTAGTTTTTGTTTAAACTTCGGTTCTTATTTTTGAATAGAGAGAGAGAGACTTGGTGGTGCTAATTGGAAGCAGAGGGGATCTGGTTGGCTAGGAGAAAGTGCCGCATGGCTGCTTAGGTTTTTAGGATTTTTAGAAAAAGAGGGATGGAATTTTGGAGACCTTTGGAGCATTAATTCCATGTGGATATAGTATAGTTTAGTAGTTTAGATCTATGTTTTGAAATTGGAGGGAGTATCAAACTAGGTAGGGGAAAGGTCAATGATCAAACTGGGGTTGATTTAGATTCAAAATAATTAATTAAAGAAAATACATTCCCAGTACACGAGGCTCCTTAGTTTGCATGGGTTGGGGAAGGGTTAGGTCATTTTTGTAAGCGGTTTTACCCTTGCTTTCTAAAGGGAATCTCTTCACAAATCGAAACTGTAATCTTTCAATACAAAGGAGCAACATTTCCATTGCTACTAAGGCTTTCCCTCTTTTTAAAAATAAATAAGCAAAAATAATTGTAACTTAGATTTTAAAGATGAAAAAATTGCAAAAGAAAAAAGAAACGATGACCTTCTTTTGAGCTATTTCACCAGTTTAACTGGCTGGTTTTTGCCAGTTGTTTGTCCTGACCACCTAGACTGATCTAACAACTAGTTACCAATCAACCTGGTCCGACTGATCAATTTGGTCCAATTCTCAGAATATTAGTATAGATTTCTTGCATTACATAAAATATCTTATCATAACAATGGTGCTGTGCTTAATTTGCTTATTACCAGCTCAAAACTATTATACGGTTGCGCTCTGAGGCACTTAGCCCGAGAACAGTGTTGTAATTCTGGAATAAAAAAATCAGTGGAATAATGGTCTTGCAATTATTCTCTTGATTACTAGGTTTCTAGTGAATTTTTTATTTCCATATGTCCTGTTTATATAAGAAACAAGTATGCACGTGTATGTGCCACTGTTGGGTAGTCTTAACCAATGCCTTCGTAACTTTGTTTACTTGTTTCTCTGTCTACAGAAAGTTAAGAAATTTACTCTGGCAGAGCAGAGTGAAGGGAAAGTGGATTCAGAAAACAAGGATGGGTAGAGAATTTATGTATGAATGGGTGAAGATATGAAAAACTGGGTTTTCTGCTAACCAGGGTTCCTTCTTTTAATTTGAAAAGGCAACTGTGACACAGATATTCTCCTTTTCAAACTATTTTTACTTGTAATTCAATCGGGAGATCCTATAATCTGACTACGGGGTGCTCTGTTTACAAATTTTAGAAGGAACATTAAGCAAATGAAATACGTGGAGGATAGTCATTATCATTAGCGTTGTTTGATTGTAATTTTGAATGATAAAAAGGGTCATCTTCAAGGTAATAGTGGCAATAACCCAAAATGGAATTTTGGGTGCTGTTCTCTTAAATAAGAACTGGTGTTTAGATGATGCTTTTATAGAGCCTTTTACCCGGGCAAATATTATGTTGGGTTTTTGCTTTTGTGTATCAGAAAATGTCTCGGTTTTATTTTAAGCAAAGCTATGATTAACTGAGGCTTGTCTTGTTAGGGACAGGAGAAGATCGTAATTGTACAGTCTTCTCTTTGTCTTTTCACAATTTGAAGTCGCAACTCTTCAGTTGCAAGGGATTAGTATGTTATCGAAGCTCACGGCCTTTTATTTATGCAACAATTATTACCTAGCTTTTCTCTCATTGGAAAAGAGTTGCTTTCTCTATCTTTGCTTCTAGTTGTGTATTTCCCTTGTAGAGATTCAAATTTTGAGCAGATTGAAGAATGGAAACAATAGGGACAATGATTCTTCTCTCATCTCAACTTAGATATGAACCCTCAACTGTCCCTCACTGCACCCTGTCGGTGTCAAATGTACTGTCAAAACATTGAGAAGCCGTGGCATATCTCCGCTGGCAATAGGAAGACGAGGAAAGTGCTTGTTGGGGTGATGCTCTTGGTGCCTGGTTGCGCACCCGTGTTCGAGCCCTGGCAAGTGCGAGGCACATTCCTGATTTAATCTCCTATCATGTTGTGGGGCCAGCGGATAGGGGCGCTTGTGATGGTGCGAAACAAAAAAAAAAAAAAAAAAACATTGAGAAGCCAATGTCAAACCGTTCTGAATTCAATTGATTGCTCATAAGCTGTGGACAATATGGATCCGCAAAATGATAAAATAAAATTTTGAACACGACGCAGATGCAGTCGTATTTAATGATCTAACAACTACTCTACTGATGGCACAAGTCCGCAGCTGAGCCACTAGAAAGCATCATCCTTATCCCAAGAGAAGAACATGGAGGTGGCAGTGTAACTTAGCTTCAACGACATGATCTCTCTTGAGGGGTCGATATTTGCTTGCTCAATTTTCCCATCAAGGAGTGTTCATGCCCTTGCCCAAAGGTTACAAGTACTTGTCACATTTAATACGAGACACCCACCATCATACCCTAGTAGAAGAAATTAATATTGGGTCGATGGTGGAAGTATACCATTTGATGAATCATGGATGATTGTGTTTTATTCAGCAGAAAATGAATCATATATGATTGGAATTGAATGTCCTCTCAATTGAGGTCCAAGGTTTAGTTTGGATAGTCCAAATACATGGGATTAAGAATTTTTAGTAACAGAGTAAGTATTTTATTTCTGAGTCAAAAAGCCTTTCAATTAGTAATTATTTGGAAGTGAAAGTTCACTGGGTCTTTGTTATATATATAATTGTTTCCCTTTTCCAATAATCTTAATTGGCAAAAGAAGAGTGTTCTCAAGTAGTGTTGAATCAAAAGGAGGTTGCAAGGTTATTGTTAAAAGAATATATGTTTAAACCACTTCATTTGTCAAAAGAATTAAAATATGCTTTTAAATTTTCAAAAATTATAATTAAAATGTGCGTGTACATTTATTTAGGCAGCGTTTGTTAAAATGACTAAGATAAAGTTGTATCAAAATAAAGTTGGAATGTTTTTCGGACTAAAATATAGAATAATCAAAACAAGACTAGAAAGTATTTTAACATTTTTATCAAATTGTTTATTAAATTTTTTGAAATATATTGGAGGACACATGCGACATTTTTTCTTATCTGTAAGAACTATAATAAATTTATCTGAATTGGAGAGAGATAAATTTATCTAGAAAAATCTAAATAAGAAGTCACATAATTTTTTTTTTTTAATGGTTCTCAGATAAATTTAACAAATACATTAGAAATCACTCTTGTCTGAAATATTTTTCATATCTTACTTTTTTCGGTCTATATTTTGATTAACAAACACTATCTTAAGATATACATAAAATGAATATAACTAGTACTTTTAAGAATAAGGAGAGGTAAACCTATTTGTGGTAGTAGTAAGTTGTCCGTAGATATATTATAGAAGAGACATTCAATCCACTTATTATTTTTAGACTAGGGTCAAGTATACTATTATGATTTATCTAGATCTTCTTCACACTTCATGAAAACATGAATTGTTTGTTGAGATCCTTACTTCTCATAGTCCTAAAAATCATAAAAATTTCAAACCAAATAAATCACTCTTTGAAAAAAAAAAAAATCCCAACATATATTATTCTATCATTTTAACCCGATTTCTTGTGAGAGACAAAATATAATCTACACAACATATATATATTGTGGCCATTTTTGCCATTCAATGTCTATTTTATAGATGTCTTCTTTGTTTTCAATTCTTTTTTTTTTTGTATAATGTCCCATCATAAGCGCCCTCACCTACTAGTTTCAGAGTATGGTGAAGAAATTAAATCAAGGAACTAGATATTAACAAAACAGGCTCCAAATAAGATCATCAGGACCATCAAACTATGCCGCTGAGGGCTTTTTTTGTTTCCATTTTTCATCCAATGTTTGATTACAAGAGTTTTTGGTTGTCTCTCCTCATAGCCTAAAAATAAAATTTCTTAAGGGTGATGTTGATTTTATTATCATTTTTTTTGCATTTACTATCACTCTCCGTTTTTATGGAATGAATGTAAGAATAACTTTTAAGTGTCTCTAACTTTTAAGTGCCATCTTTTCGGATCTTGTGTTTCATTTTTCAAGATTTTGAAAACAATAACAGAAAACAAGAACGATCGATATCGAATGGGGCTTTAGAACTCAAATTAACTCGAACCCATGAACATTTAAGTGCGAAAGATGAAAAAGAATGTAAATAACTATATGTATATATCGCATTAGACACTCAAACAAACGACTGATTTATTTAACTCCCATCAATTGATTACATAAACATAAGGTGTGTACATAGAGAAAACTGTCATATTTTATTTAACAAGTAGTGTTATATCTAAACTTTTAACAAAACTATCGTCTATATGTAAACTTCATCAAACTCGCCAAGCTTGTCAGGATCATATATATATATATATATATATATATACATACACACATAGAGATAGATAGATGGATGGATGGATGGATGATCAGTTCTAGGAAGGCCAAAGAAAGGCTCCCATGGCGAAGTTCCTCTTGTGGGTGACATCTCCAGAAACAGGCAGGCCATACTGCGATAAGAGGCAGTCGAGTTTCCACTCTGGCATGGACTCGTAGTCAACTTTCTTGTACCTTGGATAGTGCAGTGGCATCTGGAATGAGCAGCTGCCACACTGCTTCATCTCTGAAGATGATATAGCGGTATTGGTGGTAGTAGTAGTATTGCCAATTCCACTGATCATCTCTTGTTGGTGCTTGCTGTTTGGCCTATGAATTGGCATCGCTGCTGCAGAAGCCATGGAGTAGCCAACAGAGTTTGAGCAAGCTGCTGCTCCCTTACCCATCTTTCTTTCTTTCTTCTTCTTCAACTCCCTCACAATTTCTTGGGCATCACTCAATGCCTATGCTGCCCCTTTTATAGACCTATCCGAGAGAGAGAGGGAGAGATTTGGAAAGTAGGAATTTAAAAAGAAGGTTCTGTAAGTTTCCTTGTTGGGACCCTTTGAATGCTATCTGTTGTTGGTTGGTTTATACCACTTTTGTTACAAAATTAGATTGACAACAAACTAAGAATCAAATCAATTAATCACACATGAATGTAGAATTTTACGTGAAAATCCAAAATTAAAAAAAATTATGAAAAAAAAAATAAAATATCACTAAGTAAATAGTTGTTGAGTACAAAAGTAATATTGTCATATCCAAAATATCACTAAACAAATATTGTTACAATAAAAGTGATATAACTGCAATTAATTCTAGAGTATTGAGTACATATTTATAAATCTAAAATTATTTATGAATGTACATAAAAAATCATATCCTAATCAAAAAATAATTCATGAGAATATACCTCTAAACGAGAAATAAATCTCACATAAAATTGAATTTGACAATATTATAATCACAGTCAAATTTAAAATTATAATCACAGTCAAATTAGAAGTCTCAATTTCAATCAAATTTAAATTTTGGGTCATAATTGTAACAAACTTCTATACTTTAATTTGAATGCAATACATGAAGGCTTTCTCCCATTCTTTTTTAAAAAAGAGATTTAATCTTACTCCATATATAAGTTTTGATTGAAACAAAGAAAAAGAAATCAAACTCTATAAGTTGGATAAATTACAGTTCGCCCCTTTGGTTTGGGACCCAGAGCCAATGGAGCTAAAAGAGCTAGAAAACTAGTTTAGTCTTTTAGGCCCCGACTAGATCAATCTTGAGAGTTTGTAACTACTTAATTTGTAAATAATTAAGTAAATAATTCCTTTAATATTTTCTTTGAGATACCATCTACTTTTGCTTATATTAGATCGAGGATAAACTTAATATTGGGTAATTAAGTTAATTATGATTTTAAGAATGATAAATTTCACATAGACCCTTAAATAGAATCCATGATTGTGTTTCTTAAGGTAGTGTTTGTTAAAATGGGTAAGATAAGACTCTATTAAGATAAGTTATTCGAACAGAGAGAATGGATAAATTTACCTTGAATAAAAAGTTATATGACTTTCTTTCAAAAAAATTTAACAAATACAATAAAAAACACTTTTGTCCGAGATATTTTTCATATCCCACATTTTTTACTTTATATCTTGCTTAACAAATATTACCCAAGTAAATAAACCATTCGTTTCCTTTTGCAGATATATTATCTTTGGTTGAAATCTAGCATTTGGTATCCCTAAATCCTTTTGTTAGGTCAAATCAAGTCAATATACTAATTAATAGTAGAAAAAAATATGAAAAATTCCATCCAAATCCCTTTGTCATTTAGTTAGGTATACTTGGAATAATTTTAAAAAGATCACCTGAGGTTTGCTTTAATATAAAACACTCATAAAGTTTCAAAAAAATTGTAGGAAATACCCTTGGCTTAGTTAGTTATTAAGAGAGAGAGATGAAAAGAAAAAAAAAATGCTCTTAGTTTTAAAATTGTTGTAAAACTAAAGATAAAAAGAACACTATTAGTGGCCATGGCCGACGATAACAATCCACCACTAATGGCCTTTGAAACGTTTATTGCAGAATCCCATAGAATAGCTAGGGTCCTATTATTGAACTCCAACAATTGTTGAGGTTTACTCTATAGAAGAAATAGGAGTAGGAAAGAAAGAGAAGGAATAAAGAGAGAAAGATCAAAAAACTTAGAACTATGGGAAATATCGTTGAACCTGAATGAATTTGGCTAAGACAAACCCAAAACAAAGAGAGAAAAAGAGATAGATTAAAACCTATATGCATCTAGGTTCAATGAAAGTTAGATCTCTAGATTAGACGAACCCAAAATAGAGAGAAAGGGAAAGATCATCGAACCTAGATCCATCTAGGTTCAACAAAGCTTATCGAGATTTGCAATGGTCCCAAACTAAGAAAAAGCACCAATGTATTGCTTCTAGAAATAAGGAAGAAAAAGAATGAAGGAGATAAAGACAAGAATAAAAGTAAGTTTGCCATCGATGCTTGATCAAAAAATAAAGAAACCTTACTGCCAACACTGCGTTAGAGATGAGAGAGAATAAGAAGACTTTGTCACTAGTGTCTAAGGGTGTCAAAAAATATCCGAAAACTGGTGAATCGGACCAAATCGAACCAAACCGTGCCTTTTAGATTAGTTTTATGGTTCAATGGTTAGATTATAGTTCTAAAAAATTAAGAACCGATATATTTAGTTTAGTTACTGATTTTTTTTTTAAACCATGGTTCGAACCCAACCAGAACCGATATTATATTTATATACATTATAATTTTTTGGATATATATATATACACATATGCATAAATAGTATCACTTCCTAGAAAACTAGCAAGATTCATGAATTTTTTTATTTCTAGACTTTTATGCACTAATATTATACTAAATGGTCGATATAATCTCATTTGATGAAATGGTCTATGAATTATTTTATTCTACTTTTACTTTAAGACTTGAAGCATTAATGAAATTATGGGTTTATTTTAATTAACAAATTTATTTGTAATTTCATATTTTGCGAAAATATTTAGAAGCTAAATGTTAATTGGATAGAACCGAAACCGAACCGAAACTGGTCCATTGTGACGGATTGGTCATGGTTTGGTTTTATATATGTAATAGTTCGGTTATGGTTCTTATTTTTTCGAAACTGTTAAAAATAGTTATGTTACTGAATTCTTATAAAACCGGACCAATCCAAACCGTTGACACCCCTAACTGGCGTCAAAATGACAAAAGAGAAGAAGAAAAAAAGTGACGGGATAGAGAAAAACAGTAAGGGTTGTTATTTTAAAATATTTAACTGCACTTAACTAATGATGGGAAAAAGTGCAATGTACATTAAGGTACAAGTGTATTCATTGTGTTTTTTCAAACATCAAGAATGATCCACTTATTATAAGAATCATGCTAAATGTACAACCATTTTATACATCTTGAGCTATATAAGGAGATATTATGACTAAAATACCCTGCGCCTCATGAGAGACTTTTTTGTCATTGGTACACCTTTATATAACCTAAGATGTACACAAAGGTGTACCAATAGCATTTTCCCTTATTATAAACCTCAAGGTATTGAACACATTCTCCCCTAAAATTTATCAAAAATATCGTTGTTTTTATAATTTTGTTACTAGTGTTAAACTCTAAAACTAGCTAATGGAATGGCTTGTTCGTTTGGGGAAAAAAAAATCCAAAAACCCAAATGCGGTCGGGTTGAAATTTTTTTTTTTTTTTTTTAATATCTGATTAATATGGAATTAAGAGTCTAGGGTTTTCTACTTGATACTAGAGGCTAAAAAATGGCTGAAAATGATAGGACAATCACTATATTAAAGGAGTAGTAGAAAAGAATTAATGTGATGAAAGGGACAGAGGTTGAAGATGGCATGATTCTGTCCAATTTTGGAGTGATACTCAGAGAGGTGAGAGCTACAACACAAAGATTATAGAATAAATGCTGATGATGATGGATTGAAAGGCTACCATTATCAGATCCATCCATTTTTCTATTACTTGGTTGATGTTATCTTCCTTAAATAATCTCCAACCCCACTTGAGAAATCAGTTGTCCAAGTGCATCGCAATGTAGGGTTTTGTGATTTTATCAAAATAGTGGCCACATGCACCTCCAAATTACACAATTATTATATTTAAATCGACAACCAAGTGGTTTGATCCTTAGTTTGTTTAAGACCATCAGTTAGTAGGAAAATATTATTGATACACCTTTGTATACACCTTGAACTATATAAAAGTATATTAATGACAAAAAAGTCTTTCATAAGGTGCATGTGAGGCGAGGGGTATTTTGGTCATAATACCCCTTTATGTAGCCTAAAATGTATAAAAGTGATGTACATCTAGCATGATTCCAGTTAGTATTCATTTGATCTGATCCACTTCAAGACTGAAAACTGGCTGAACCATGTTGTTATTAAGTTAAATGTTATATTTTAAAAATGTTAAAAAAACTGCTGAATGTTATGTTAAATTTAATGTTATATTTGTTATTGTTTTGTTTTGTAAACTTTGATATTAAATTAAATCTTGAATTTGATGATTGTTTAATTTGTTTTATGGAGTTAGATATTAATTAACTTAATTTAAAATGTTGCATTATGTCAATTAGTCGAATGTTGATTCTTATTTAAATGTGTGTTTTTTGGATGATATATATAAATATATATATATGTATATTCTTAAATTTTTGTATTTAAAAACTGAATTATATATATATATATATATATATATATACACACCAAACTAATATGGTCCCATCCCAACCCTTACTCGTATAGTCTTCGGCTCAAGATTTTTAAAAATTCTACTCTCAGTCCAAAATCGATCCGATTTAATTTACTCTAAACTATGCTATCTTTCTTGAGTCTTCTTGTACTTCTTTATTAAGTTGGGTGGATGGATGAAATTGAAAATATGATTTTCTAAGAGAAAAAGGATTTATTTTGTACCCAATTTTACTAACAGAGAGAAGGTAAGATGGCCAAAGCCTTTGGAATAGCAATTAACAAGGTAGTTGCATGGAAACGGAAAATAGAAAATAGATACGATTCAAAATAAAAATAAAGAAAAATTATTTTCAAAAAATAAAAAAAAAAAGTGGGGAGAAACTCATAAATAAAAAAATATATATATGAACAAATAAATATAAATTTCATAATGTATTTAAACAAATTCTAAGAAAAATTAAAAATTTAAATTAGAAACGAAAAAAATTTCATCTTCATTCGTGGATGAAAATGTATTTCCAAATCAGAAATGCATTTTCGATTCTAATAATACAAAACAATTATGAAAAGTTTTTAAAATTATAGAAGTAGCCCATAAATATTTCTTGATATTTTGAAATTGTCGAAACGATACCCTAAAATAATTTTCTTACATTAGAGCCAAACGAAGCCGTGATTGTATTGGGTTGTGTACATATATTCTGGTGGTTTCTTTTATTATGTCGGGGACAAAGTTTGGTTTGAGTAAATTTTATTGAAGACATATTGGAAAGTTAGATCACTCATATTAAGTAAATATTTATAAATTTGTATCAAATCTCACCCTAAAAAGTTTAAATTTGATCATAGAGATGACTCCTATAATCTTTTATCACCAAATTAACTCTTGAAATTATAATTTTTAGTTTGAATAACAATAACAATAAATCAATCTTAATTATATTACAAGGGTTGCCTATCAAATTCATATTTTCAATGGGTTTTACGATAATTGTCAACTATCTAACATAATTATCCGAACACTTAGATCAATTTAAAATAAAAATCTATTATAAAGTCTTTTATTTTAAATATAACAAGAACACCATAAATTCGGTTAACAATGATGTGGTTGTGGTGTAAATAGAATTAAATTTTATTTGTGTACTCTTGGACCCATAATAATAAATAATGATGAAAATGTGAGCTAACCTCTGATAGAAATCAACATGAAGTTAATGATTTCATATGGAAGCAGCCTTTGTTGGTATTGTCCCCTGAAAATGATTTGTGGGTCACCAAATGAGCAATTGGAACCTCTTCTTGTTCAATTAGAACAAGGAATCAGCCTTTGGGTGAGGTATATGACAAAATCTAACAATCCTGTTATGATTTAATCTGGCCTTATTGCTGCAATTTCAGCCACAAGTGTTGACTAAGCCCTGAGGTTGCTTAATTGACAAAAGCTCATATTCTAACACGCTTACTCCAACTCTTACATCATACCTTTCTACTGCTCGTAAAGAAACAATATTGTTGCCCGCATGGCACGATTAATTCTCAAGTAACAAATTACACTTAAGGATGCAGGTTCAAGTCATGACAGTCGCAACGTGAGAATTTCACTTTTCTGTAAGGGTGGCTCTTTGTGGGCACCATACATTGTGTCTCTTATCTGGTACACTGTCGTGTACCGTAATTAACCCCTCCCATGTACGTGGAACAGTATGTGAGGGGACTTTTAAGGTGAGGATCTCACCTTTTGCACCCAAGAAACAATATTGTGCCAAAAGCTAGACTTTCCAAACAAAATTTTCAGACCAACATATATGGTACAAAGAGTACTCAGATGAGATGACAGGTGCAGAATCCCATTGGAACTGTTGAATTACATAAGAAACAATAGATTATGGATGCTCGTGAGTTGGGTTGGTTCAGATTTGAATCTAAACCAATCATATGATCGGTTCTAAAATGTTGGAACCAACCCATGGCAAACTAGCAATGCCACAAGAAGGCTCCCATGGCAAACTTCCTCTTCTCTTCCAGGTTTCCGGCCACTGAAAACCCATATTGAGCCAGAAGGCAGTCAAGCTGCCATTCAGGCATGGCCTCATAGTCAGACTTTGTGTATCTTGGATAATGAAGTGGCATCTGAAAGTCACTGCATTTCTGATGCTTAGTAGCAGCTCCATTACACTGCTTAGAAGGTGGCTGGGCAACTGCGTCTCTTCCTCCTCCACTCATCATCTCTTTCAATTGTCTGGTTTTGGGCCTCTGAATGGGGGGGGGGGGGGGGGGGGGGGGGTCGTCTATTGAGGATCACTTCTGCTTAATCTGAGGCAACCTCTAAAGTGGATGGGGTTTTATAGGGAGAGTAGGAATATTCTGGAAGAGGAAACAGTGTGGGGGAATTACTGAGAAAAGAAAGCATAAATTATTCAGGTTTTGTAGTGTGGATCGAATAGAGTTTGGAATGAATCGGAAGAAAAAAGAATAATGCTATTTGTACAGAAATAGCTTCATAGGTGAGTTTACGAAATGAATTTCTCGTGATAAATTGAAGATTTATAGCGATAAATTCACGATTTCTCTTCTCTTCTCTTCTCTCTCTCTTTCTTTCTTCCCTTTTTCCCCTTCAGGCATTGCTTCTGCCTCGTCACCCACCGTCTGTCGCCCGCCTCTGCCTCGTTGCCCACCGTCTGCCGTCTGTCGCCCGCTGCTGCCTCGCCCGACCGACTGCCGACAATCGCCGCTCGCCTCTTGCGCCTCGCCTCTCGCCTGCCCGAGAGGCGAGGCGACGATCGACCAGGCGAGAGGCGAGGCGCAAGAGGCGAGCGGCGGCCGTCGACAGTCAGCCGAGCAAGGCAATGACGGGCGTCGGCGGGCAATGCTGAAGGGGGAGGAGAAGATAGAGAGAGGAGATGAGGAAGGAGAAAAATGATAGAAAGGGATAAAATAGTCACTGAGATAAGAGAGAAGAGGATAAAATAAATTTTTCATCTTATCGGTAAACCTAGCTGTAAATTAGCTTCTGTACAAATAGCATGGTCCAAGAAAGAAACAGGAAGGAGGATAGGATTCCCGAGAAAACAAGGCATGATGTTCCAGATTCTGTTGTCTGGAAAAGACGTATTCATTTTGTGTTCATCTTTACTCCTACTTTCTCTTCAATTAAACAATTAGCTGTTCCCTTGGTCCAGCTTCTAAAAGCTAGATTTAGCATTGATGATGACAGCCTGCAGGTGAAAATACAAATCTTAACATCATATGGCTCATTCTAAATCATGTTTTATTTATACCCAGTTTAAAGCATATTTTCCAAGATTTTCTATAAGATTATCTTCGATGGTATTAGACCAAAATCATGCAGGCTTAAGTTACACCCAGTTCTTCTATTAATATTAAAGCCATTGGCTTCCTAGTTTCCTTAATTATTTGAAAATTAGGATATTTTTAACCTTAATTATTTAAGGTTAAAAAGTTTTTCTTTATTCAATTCTACTCTTAACTTCTTTTTTTATTTTTTACTAAAAAACTACTTACACAACTCAAGCTCATAAATTTTCAATCACTTTTGTGATTGATTGGATGGGAGAGGCTATTCTAAGGTGTTATTGATTGGGGGATCACGTCAAAGGCACTAATGCATATCCTCTAGGGCGCTCAGAATTTTTTTAGATTGTATTTGAATAGAGTTATTTCAATTATTTTTTATTTAAAATTTTAACTTCTAAATCTATTATTTTGTTGCATGATTGTTGAAAGAATTTGATTTTTAAGTACAATTTAAAGGTAGATTTGAACCCATGAAATATAAGGATTTAAAAGGCAAAATGGCACAATTTAGAATAACATCATGTGAAATCACTCCAATCAATAGCAAAGATTCCAATGTTCTGCTATGAGAGAGAGTTAATATTACATTTCCATTATCTGCAAATTTTTCTCAGGAAAACAAATCCGTTTGAAATTTCAAAAGGCATTAAATGCAACAGGCAAACAAATATATAAACTCTGTTGATAAGAACAAAGCTTGATCCTCATCCAAATTATGTACATTAAAGACTCACTTTCATGAGATCAAACAAGTGCCACTAGCCTATGTAGTTGTCCTATACACAGAAAGAGCATTAAATATATGAGCTCACCAGTAGTTTCTGGGTTGGTCCCCATGTTTCAAGAGCCACCTGCTATGCAAAGACTGAACAAGCTGCGGTTCAATAATTCAAAGACTTAACCAAACATCAATCATTTCAAAAAATCTAAGCCACATGTGGGAGGGAGTTGGCAACAGAGAACAACCAAGCAGAGATTTTTTATCTTCAGCTAGCTTCTAACCTAGCTTGAACTAATAGTTTCCAAATGGAGGACCCGATTTTTTTTTTCTTAAAGAATGAACGAGTAATCCAGATGCAAATCACTAAGAGCATTTGCTTTTCCAAAACTTTGACCAACTATAAAGGAAGAAAGGTTAAAAAGCATGATCTTTCTGAAAGACTAGCAAAATTATGTTAGGTCTCCAAACCAAATCCAGATTCTCTAAAAACGCTATGGCAATCTCAGTCAGGCAAGGTGTAAAACCAGAATCTGATCCCTAAACAAAATAAAACAAAAATTCTTTGACAGTATAACATCCATATAACTAGGCATCTGGAATGATCACATCTTAACAAGAAGCACAAACCTTATTCCCACTAGTGGGGTCGGCTACATGAAAATTATCACATCTCATCTGAGAAAAAATAACAGCAGCAGAGCAGATTCTCTTTGAACCCCAAAGCACAAATTCATTCACAAAATACTGAATTACATATTGTAGTCTATTCCAGTAATGGTGGTTCAAATAGTTTCTAGTCCACTACAGTTTCCCTAAGTAATCAATTAAGAAAAAGAAAAAGTCTACCAGGACAGAATCGTCATGCCAAGTTTCTGAATCCGGAAAAAATTTGCAGATAGATCCTCTGTTGGATTATTCCAAGAAGATCTAATTGCTGGATTCTCTGGTACCCTAGGTAAAAAATCAGGTAGGTAGAACAACTTGCATCCATAGATATCAATTACTGGCTCCACATCACAATCAAATGCTGAAAATGTTGCGCTGATTTCAATATCAATATTTCTCACTGCTACCAACCTGGGTAATTTTCTAAGCATTTAGACAATCTGCGTGGAACTTCCAATAAGGGGCAAGAAGATGGCAAAGGCATTTCTTTTCAACTGCAAGAAGTATTGCATCAGGAATCCGTCCTTCGTTCAACATAAACTTCATTTAGGCTATCAGGAGCTGCTTTCTCCGTAGAAGGTAAGTCTACAAGCATGCTTGGAGGAGCAAAGTACATGTGCAGTGACATCATACAGATAATAATACCTAAGAAAAGCTGCAGCAAACCAAAAAGAGGAGAAATGTGATAATTTATCATATAGACAAAGAAAGGAAACAAAGTTGCAGGAAGGAACATCCATACAAGTAAAAACATGCAACAGGGAATAGAGTACTGTGCATAACCTTTTATAAAATGGTGAAGATTTACCTGCAGCGTGGGCTTGAAATTGAAGAGATATATTGACAAAACCATAGTCAGCAGCATTGCCATTGATGTGGAATAAACCTGAAGGAAACAAAAACAATTCACACTAGTTTCAGAGTAGAGATAGATAAACAAGTTCCTTCACGAGTAACATGATAATCTTTGCAGTAAGTTGGACTAAGGTGCATTAATTTCATCTCTATCAACAGATTAATGAGTATAAAATAAAGCCTAAACCATGTTTATTCAACAACTCCAGATATACATGCTTTTTTTGAATAACTGGTAGAAACTCCAGAGACCCAATTACAAGCATTTATATAAAACTTCAAGATGCAATCTGCATGAAACAGGTTGTGAAAGACAAACCAATTAAAAAAATTACCTTAACAATATTGTCTGCATATTTCATTAACCATGAAACCAACAAGCCAGTTGATCCCAGATTCAAAACCACCATCCACGTTGTAATATTGTAGCCATTTAAAAGGCGCTGCCACCATGGTCCATTCTCGAAACTACCTCTAAAATCATCAATGACAAGCCGTGCCATGTTAAAGATCGCACCACACCTGTAAAGAATTCAACATAAAAAAAATCAAAAAACAGCAAAACAAAATGCATGTCACTGATGAATGAAATACAAAATCACATGAAGATCACATTGATTTCCCTTGATGAATCATAAAGAGCACTATTTATAAGAAAATTTCAGACAATTATGGGTATAATACTATGTCACTAATTATAACTTCTGAGATCAAAGCAAATATTGTTTCACTCAGTGAAATTTTTACAATTCCTTTAAAGCGCCAATATGTGCAAAAATATGAGTGTGGTTAAGATGATAATGTTACTGTGGATGTGGGCCATAAAAGAAAAGAAAAATAAGAAATGAAATCATATATATTAAGTTTGGAGTGACACCAATCGAAGATGAGATGAGGGAGTCACAACTAAGACTTGGTCATGTGAGAAAAAGACTAATAGAAACACAAGTGAGGCAAGTAGATGAAATGGAGGAAATTTGTAGAGAGAGAGAGAGAGATTGAAGAACTTGGTAGAAAACCCTTAGACATGACATTGGATATAATGGCCTTACAAAGAATATGCAACGGATAGAGATGGTTGGAAATCCAAAATTCATATAGCCGGGCCTGGTGGGATTAAAATTGTGATAATTGCTGTTGTGGTGGTCGTGGTGAAACTATTACAGTGTCAATGAGCTTGTCCTCATCATATATATATCTTCATGAGTTTGTAGACTGGTAACTTAAGTTGTAATGCAATAAGAAATAGGATCATGTAACTTGGGAAAACAATTCAGTAAACAGTGTTTACAGACAAAATGATACCTACGTATACAATTGTACATTTTGCCAGTACAAGCTATCATTATTCTTCTTCATCAGGAACTCAGTATAAACACCAGCCAGTGCTGACAGACAAGCAGATAGGATACCCAACATATACCCCTGAATGGGTGCTGAAAAAAGAGATTGGCATGAAGACTCCCCACAACCTTTTACCTACATAATAAAAGAAAAAAAAAAAATCCACTCTACTCAGGTTTCAATAGGTGAAAGTTATATTACATGGGCTCTTAATACAAGCTTTCTGGTCAATACTGCCAAATGTAACAGATAATAATTCAGATATGCATAAAGAGACAGCTCTTGAGAATGTAATACTAAATGACACAAGAATGTAAAATAGATTACAGTATATAAAATAAGTCTTCCTGATGCATGTAGGAATGTTTTCTTAATGCCAGTTCTATTCCTGTTTATCCATTCAAAGACTGCTCCCATAAATGAACATGGAGGGAAAAAGGACTACCATCTTCCTATTTGGCCCCTAATCAACTGGAAGATTGGAGTACCTCTCAGTACCACTCTAAGATATACCCCAAGATAAATAGAAGAACAATTGAATGTCAGAAAACTTTATATTCTCACCTGGCTTGTTGTTGTTCCAACTGCCAATAGAATAATTGCCATCCACTGCAAATTAGACAGCTTCCTTCTGAGAAATAGCCTACACCATCAGAGCAATGAAACAGTTAAAAAAGGGTGAAAACACCTAAACCTTAGTTTTCTTACAAGAACAAAAAATTTGGCCATGCTCAGAAAGTAAGAGATTATGAATTTATCAATGGCAACCAGAGCAAATAAAAGAATTCAGAAAACATGAATTACATGTGATGTAGGCCATCAGGCAAATAACAAGGAAGCACCTGAACAATATGCCAGTTGTGACAATCTTTAGGTTACCCATTATCTGATATGTGGATGTGTCCACGTAGGTCAGGGTAGCAAACTGAACATTGTTATGGATTAGATATATGATCGAAGGAATTAGGAATAGACGCACAGTCTTCCATTCTGTAGTCATCCTTGTAAGAGATGATTGTCGGGACTCCCTCCAGAGAAGCAAGGAAGAAACTGCAAGCTAGAGTAGGAACATTACATAAATGATATCAGTGGTTCACTGACAGAAGAAAAGTCCATGAATAGAAGGAAAATAAACTCAGTTACAAAAATTGGTCCAAACATTTGCAAAGTTAAAAACTATTTTGAGAGAGAGAGAGAGAGAGTATCTATTCAAGGTTTCAACAATATCCCTTTCAATATATTTGACAAATCCAACTGAAGAATCACCTTAAAAACTTCAGCAAGAAATGGGACAGTTGCATAATCATACTTGTAACCCCCATTGTTTTGAGAGAGAGTTGTTAAAATTCCCTGCCACAAACAGGAAAGCAAGGCGACATATCATTAGTATCTCATTTAAAAGAAGTATCCACACTGACTTCTGACTTTATCGTGCAGCAAGAAAACCAAGCAAATTCAAAAAGAAACTTTTAGTCTTGCCAAATAAAATAAGATAAGAAAACACCATTTCTATGTGCCAAGCACCCTAAAAAAACATCTAGGTAAAAGATGGTATATAAACAAGATGAAAATAGATAAGATAAAAAACAAGCTCAGATCAATCAAATAAAACTTAAAATAGAACACAAACATTATTATAATCTTTATCAATAATTGGTCTAAGATGCACATCATACCATTTCAAAAAAACATTCCCTCTCAATTGATGCTACTTCTAACTTCATTTATGCATAAATTGGACTAAGAATGGCTACTCCATCAAAAAAAAAAAAAAAAAAGCTTACCTTATTTACCTTCTATTGATGCTATTCTAACTTCATTTTTGCATAAATTGGTCTAAGATGCATGACCGTCTTAAGAAGCATTCCCTCGTTAACCTCCAATTGATGTTACTTCTAGATTAGTATATGCATAAACTGGTCTAGGATGCACATCCTTACCACCTCAAGAAGCATTCCAGTGATTCATTTTTGTTTCACTTTCATCATTTCTTGTATCAGAACTCTTCCATCATAAAACAACATCAATCATGAGCCTTAATCCTATTTAGTCAACTAAATGAATTCTAGACTTCCAACCATCTCTATCCATAGTTGCATCCTCAGTAAAGGATGTTTTTATAGATACTCATTTTAAAAACTTATTTTAAAAAATTGCTATGGTTCAAAAACTATTTATAAAAATACTACAATCTTTTCAGTCAGCTTCCACAGTGATTCTAGCCAGAGTGGCCTGATAAAAATCACTCCTCTTAGGAGCAAGCACCTCATTCTTTGAAAATCTTTGATGTCTCTGCTTTTTCCTCCTTTCAATATCATTGACTATGGTACGCTTTGCCTTCAAAAGTTGTCATGGGGCTGACTGAAAGAGACAATAAAATTAAAAGCTTCCTCATCCGAACTAATTCTCCCTCCCTCCCTCTGTTCCAAGCAATCTAAGGATATTGCAGTGATAAATGTGCAAGAAGAAGCACAACCACCTGGAATTTCTCACCCATGGTAACATCTTCAACTTGGTATCTCCATCAACCAGTTCTTACCCATCTTCATTCCAGGTGGGTTTCCTTTCATTTTCAACCCTGCATTAATGAATTTTGGTTCAAATATAGACAAAGCATATTCTGACTTATATTCATGACTTTCTCAGACATAGAGCATTTCCCTTTTTTTCCAGAGTTGTAAGTGAAGAACTGAATGCTTTAGTGCTTTGCAAAATGTGGATTCACATGATTTTTAAGAGAAGGTACTCCGGCTAGGAGCAAGAGGTACTCACTCCTGGAAGGAGCAGGTTTTATCCAGCCACACTGGATATGATAGTTTGAAAACTATCACATTTGTTTAAATAAATTTTTAACTTGTATTATTTAAAATAAATAAAAAAAAAAATTCTCTGTAAGGCCATTATATCCTCTGCCATGCCTAAGGGTTTCCCACCAAATTTTCTTTGGTCGTCCACTCTCTTTTGCTACAAATTTCCTCCATTTCATCTACTCGCCTCATGGGTGCTTCTATTAGTCTTCTTCTCACATGTTCAAATCACAAGTCTTCCATCATAATATTACAATATTTCCAGTTTACTGACTCTGAATTTCATGAACGCATTTTTTTCCTTAATAACCCAACATTTAATACCACACATCATAAAAAATCTTAGTTATTCTTTTTAACAAACAAAAATATCAAGGAAAGATGCCAGCAAGTGAACAAACCCATAACCATCAAATAGAGCTGAACAGCAGAAAGACTACATACTGTACCAATACCATCTCAAAAAGCATTCACTCATTTTGTCTCAGAAAGTGTTCCAATCATTCATTTTTTGTTTAATCTTTTCTTGTAACACAACTCTTCCATCATTATATTACAATATTTCCATTTTAGTTACTCTCCATTTTATGAACGTGCTTTTTCTTAATCACCCAACATTTAGTACCACGTTGTAGAAGGTCTTTTTTATTTTATTTATTTATTTGCTTGGTCAGAAATGGCTTTTTCGACTCTTGTTGACAACTAAAAATATCATAGAGGAAAGATACCAGAAAGGGGACAAACCCATAGCCATAAAATAGAGTTGAACAGCAGAAAGAACAAACTCCTATGCAAATAGAGGTAAATACATCTAATCCAAAAAATAAAGAAAAGAATAAATCCTAAAAGAAGTGTCCCTCAACCATAAAAAAGAGGGAAAGAAGAATGAATCCTATAAAAATTGAGGGTTCAACTCTTTCCAAAGCATTGCTGTTCCTCTTGGACCACAAGCCCCACATCACCCAAGAAGAAGAAGAAGAAGAAGAAGAAGAAGAAAACAAAAGATCTAGCAGCAAGGATGGCATGATCCAATGTCACCAAACAGAGACCAAAATAAACTCAACATGGTCCATACCACTAGCAGTGCAAATAAAAGAATATTGTCAAAAGTAGCAGTTTCCTATCCCTATAGAACTGCTCCTTCTTAGGAATCTTGTTGAATTTTGACTTAGTAACTGTTGATGTGGTTTGAAGAAGTCAAAATAAATTAGAATTATCCATAACTAATAAATTAGCAAATATCTGATATTGTTTGTTATTTGTTTTAGCTGGATATTATACCATATTATTCTCCTCTTTATGGTCATTTCAATTTACATTTTAGTTGTATAAATTGAAGTTTACGATTGAATAAAATATATGACTTTCGCTTTGGTATTTTTTCCCTTCCCTTTTCTTCTTTCTTCATAAAATACCAACAAATGGTATCAAAGCCCTTCTTCTTGAGGGACCTGTGAGATTGAGTGAACCAAAAATGGAGGACCCAAAGAAATATGCGTTTGTAGATGTTTCTCTTGAAGAAACATTACAGAAGAGTTCTTTTGGAGGTTTTGAGGAAACAACTACGTTAGAATCATCAAAGAATGCTGAGGTTGTGGACCAAGTTTCTCAGAATGGAACTACTTCTGCATCTGAGGTTGGTGTTTCTCAAGGTTCATCGTCTGCTCGGAAAAAAAGTTCTGGTTTGTCAATGAAGCTTTGGAAAAAATGATGGAAGATCCAACTGTGCAGAAGATGGTTTATTCATATCTGCCAGAAGAGATGAGGAATCCTTCTACATTTAAATGGATGCTGCAGAATCCACAATACCGTCAACAGTTGGAAGACATGCTAAATAATATGAGGGGAAGCACTAAATGGGATAACCAGATGTTGGATTCCTTAAAAAACTTTGATCTATCCAGTCCTGGAGTGAAGTAGCAATTTGATCAAATTGGGCTTACACCTGAGGAAGGTATTTCAAAAATTATGGCCAACCCCGATGTTGGCATGGCATTTCAAAATCCTAGAGTTCAAGCAGCCATCATGGAGTGTTGGCACAACCTTTGAGTATAGCCAAATACCAGGATGAGAAGGAGTTATTTTAACTCTACTCAAAATCATATTCATGCCTATGCCTCAAAAAATGCCTATGCCCCATAACCATACATATGCCTCAAAAAATGCCTATGCCCCATAACCATACATATGCCTCATAACCATAAATCATAAAATACCCCCATAACCATACCTATGCCTCATAACCATAAATCATAAAATGCCTATATGCCTATATCTAAGACATGCCAGAATTTACATTTGCAGCCTCAAAGTCAAGGAGGAGTGTTGAATTTTGACTTAGTAGCTGTTGATGTGGTTTGAATAAGTCAAAATAAATTAGAATTATCCATAATCAATAAGTTAGCAAATATCTAATATTGTTTGTTAGTTGTTTTAGCTGGATATTATGCCATATTATTCTCCTCTTTATGGTCATTTCAATTTACATTTTAGTTGTATAAATTGGAGTTTACGATTGAATAAAATATATGACTTTCGCTTTGGTATTTTTTTCCCTTCCCTTTTCTTGTTTCTTCATAAAATACCAACAAATCTCCCCAGGAGGTGAACCATAGTGAGAATAGATTCACTACTCTTTTTGTGACGCCTCGTCCCTACTACCGAGTGTCACCGTAACCCAATGTTACGTCAATAGGTCCCACCACAAAGGCTAGCTATGCCCTAACAATAGGAAATTAAAAATAAAGTGGGCGCCCTGGGTGGGGTCCAGGCTTCACCGCCTCCGGCCATCGAGAACTCAAGGTCTAAGACTCATAGGCAGCGGAAGGACACTCGAGTCTCGAATCTGACATGTGCCTCATAAGTAGATTAACAAGCTGCAATTAGGGTTATATCATAACTTACTCACACAAAGTACTCATTAAAAGAAACAAGTCCAACAGACAAATACAGACAACATTTGACACAACCACAAAATAGTTACAAGTCACTCGACCCGCATCCCAATCATGGATTGCCACTCTCATCATCTAGCTAGTCCTCGACATACATCGAATTTCCCTTACCAGACCCCGAGCTATCTATGTGGTTAGTGGGAATGAAGGGGTGAGTCCTGAGACTCAGTAAAGGTAATATGCAATGCAGTAAATTATTAAGCATGACATCATAGATAAATATGAAGTGCAACATGTATGCGAGCCCGTCCACCGCACCTATCTCAAGCTCTAGGTGGCCCCTATTGGTTTCCTCCAAGACCCTATCTCGAGACTCCCACAGTCAAGAATCAAGTTGTGGGATTTAAAATGGGAGAAATAACTAATCTTCAAAGAAAAATTAAGGGGTAGAAGGGAATGGAATGGAGAAGAACAGACAAACCAAATGTGGAGAGAAATGGCTAATGCCCTAAGAAGCACGACAAAGGTAGTCCTTGAAGAGACAAATGGTAAAGCCCCTAACCTTAAGGAGTCTTAGTGGTGGAATGAAAAGGTACAATTGAAAATTAAAAATAAATAAACTTGTTATAAGGTTGTATATCAGTGCAACAATGAAGAAAATCAAAAAAAGTATAAAGAAGCAAAAAATGCAGCAAAAAGAGCTGTTAGTGAAGCAAGGTCAAAAGCATATAAGAATCTATATAAACGACTAGATACAAAAGATGGAGAAAGGGATATATATAAATTAGCTAAAGTAAGAGAAAGAAAAACAGGGGATTTAAATCAAGTGAAATACATAAAAGATGAAAATCAAAATGTATTAGTGAATGAGGGAGCAATTAAGGAGAGATGGAATGAGTATTTCACAAAATTATTCAATGATGGTGGCGACACAAGAGTTAGGTTGGGACATCTTAGTAACTCCGAAGGGAACGTGAGCTATACATTTTATCGACACATAACTTCAAATGAAATAATGCAAGCATTAAAAAAGATGAAAAATCATAAGGCGATGGGACCGGATAATATACCAATAGAAGCATGGAAATGCATGGGAGAAGAGGGCATCTCCTGGCTAACGAAATTATTTAACGCGATCCTTAAATCAAAAAAGATGCCGGATGAGTGGAGAAAGAGTACTTTGGTTCCTATATACAAGAATAAAGGAGATGTTCAAAACTGTGAAAATTACAGATGAATTAAATTAATGAGCCATACCATGAAACTCTGGGAGAGAGTAATAGAGCAGAGGTCTCAGAAAATCAGTTTGGTTTCATGCCTGGTAGGTTAACAATGGAAGCTATATACCTACTGAAGCGCCTAATGGAAAGGTATCGGATCATCAGAAAGACCTACATATGGCGTTTATAGATCTAGAAAAGGCCTATGATAGGGTCCCTAGAGAAGTATTATGGAAGGTTTTAGAGAAGAAAGGAGTTCGAATAGCCTATATACAAACCCTTAAGGACATGTATCACGGTGCAGAGACAAGGGTTAGAACATACGGAGGGGATACTGAACCGTTTAAAATTACAATAAGACTGCATCAAGGCTCTGCACTAAGTCCATACTTATTTGCTTTAGTAATGGATGAACTCACTAAAGATATTCAGACAGAGGTGCCATGGCGTATGCTATTTGCAGACGACATAGTGTTGGTGGATGAAACAAAAGAAAGAGTGAACACTAAGCTTGAGTTGTGGAAGAACAATTTAGAATCTAGGGGATTTAAATTAAGTAGAAAGAAAACATAATATATGGAATGTAAATTTAGTAAGAATGCAAGAGTAGAGAATGTTATTATAAAATTGGTAGATCAAATCTTACAAAGAAAAGACCATTTTCGATATTTGGGATCAGTGATTCAAAAAGATAGAGAAATTCACGAGGATGTCACACATAGAATTAAAACAGGTTGGCTAAAATGGAGAAATGCATCAGGGGTGTTATGTGATGGTAAAATCACATTAAAACTGAAAGGAAAATTCTATAGGACAGCTATAAGACCAGTCTTGTTGTATGGCTCAGAATGTTGGGCAGCCAAATACTAGCATGAGCAAAAGACGAGCGTAGTGGAGATGAGGATGTTAAGATAGATGTGCGGCCATACAAGAAAAGATAAAATTAGAAATGAAGTTATTCGTAATAAGATAGGAGTAGTGCCAATCGAGGAAAAGATGAGAGAGACTAGACTAAGATGGTTTGATCATGTGAGAAGGAGACCAAGAGACGTTCCTATGAAGAGAGTTGATGAAATGGAACAATAAGTCAAAAAAAGAGGTAGAGGCAGACCCAATAAGACTTTGAGAGAGACATTAAAGTTTGATATAAAGTGTATGGACCTAAATGAAGATATGACAAAAGACATAAATACATGGAAGTCGAGAATTCATGTAGCCGACCCCACATAATGGGATAAAGGCTGGATATGTTGTTGTTGTTGTTGTTGTTGTTGTTGTTGTTGTTGTTTTTAGACATCATCCCTTAAATTAACTAACTTACTAGTTAATTTAGCTAACTAACTAACTCATTAAATTAACTAACTAAAATAAACTTTAACTTAATTAAGCTAATACACTAATTCCAAACATTATCAATTCACTAATTGACTAGCTTCCCAAATTAACTAATGATAGATTAACTTTGAAATTAACCATACCTTACTGCCTTAATTTCTCCTCAAGTTCACGGCCACTTCTTCTGCTTCACTTCATGCCTTCAATTTCACTCCCTGCTCACCTATTTATACTCACCTTCATTGAGCCTTCACTTAAATTATTCATTTCAGAGCTATCATTTAATAGTCCACTCTTGGCTACAACATCATTCTTATTCTCCTCAATTTCCAAGGGCATTTTGCATCAAAAATGAGAAAGAATTGGGTTGTGGCGGACAAAGAAAGAGGGCAGCTCAGCAGCTGCCACCTGGCGCGGCAAGGAAGGCCGCGTGGCCGCGCACAATGGCGCCTCAAAACGGCGCCATTTTGGGTGCCTTATGGCTAATTAAAAATCAGCATATTTTCCCAGCACGCACGCAAGCCTCCCACGAATCGAACTCGTGTCCCACGCCTAGCCACTCTCGCGCGCGACCGCCCGCGTTGCCACTTGCCTTCAACTATAATATGCACCCAATAAATTTAAAGAGACTCACGGCCTCTTTCCGGAATTACACCAGCACCTCAAACTTTCTAGAATCTCTACTTACACCCTAAAATTTCCAAAAATCCACCAAATCAATTCATCATATCATTTCCATAAATATTCCCAAATAAATAATTATTTACCTTAATTTTCCATTTCCTCAAAACACCATAAATAAATATTTCCTCTGAAATTTTCAAATATTCAATAATAACCTCAAATAATTATTATTTATCTCCAAAATTTTGGGATTTACAAAAATTCAAGACATTACAGTCTCCCATCCTTATAAAATTTCGTCCTCGAAATTTTTGAACATCTCATCATATTATGCACCAATTGTGACATTACTCGTGGCTTTCAAATAAGTAAGGGTATGGCTTTCGCATTTCTTCCTCCATCTCTCAAGTTGCTTCTCGTTCCGAGTGCTGACTCCACTGCACTTTTACCATAGGGAGAGTTCTATGTCTTAACTGACGATCCTGGCGTCCTAGTATTCGTACAGGTCGTACTTCAAAGGTCATATCAGGTTGGAGGTTAACTTCTTCAATGTGTACCTCTACGTCAGGATTGTATATGTGTTTCTGTAACTGGGAGACATGAAATACATCATGAAGTCCGGCTAGTGCTTCTGGCAAGCCCAACCGGTAGGCAACCGGTCCAACTCGATCTTTGATTCAATACGACCCCAAATATCGAGGTCCCAACGTCCCTCTTCGCTGATGTCTAAACGTCGGACGCATTGGGGTAGCTCGAATGTACACTAAGTCTCCGACAGCAAACTCCAAGGGTCAGGTCCGACGATCCGCATACTTTTTCTGTCGATCTTGGGCTGCCTTCATGTTTTTGCAAACCACCTCTATTTTTTGTGTCACTTTATCCACAAGATTTGTTCGGGCAACCTGTTTCTCTCCCGCTTCAAGCCGACACACCGAGGATCGACACCGTCGTCCATACAGTGCTTCATGTGATGCCATTCCTATGCTTGCTTGATAGCTGTTGTTATAAGCAAATTCTGTCAAACTTAAATATTCATCCCAACTACACCCAAAATCTCATACACACGCCCTAAGCATGTCTTCCAAATTTTGATTGACTCGTTCTGTTTGGCCATTTGTCTGGGGGTGATAGGTTGTGCTGAAATTCAGTTGAGTCCCTAGTTCTTCTTGCACAGCTTTCCAGAATTTTGACATGAATCGACTATCCCTATCTGACACAATGCTCACAGGTACCCCATGAAGGCGAACAATTCCCTAGATGTAAAGTCAGGGAAGTTGTTCAGCGCCCATTGCCCCTTATGAGCAAGAAATGCATTGACTTTGTTAGTTGATCTTATCCTTAACAAACACCCCAGTTTGCATTTATTACAGGTCTAATGCTTACAAGCATGTCACGTTATTCACAGAATTTCCTGTTGTGGCCCTACTGAATGGCCCTAGCTGAGCTACAAGAGCTCAAGATTCTGTTACAAGACTTGTTGGATAAAGATTTTATTCTCCCTAGTGTGTCACCTTGGGGAGCGCCTGTGTTATTTGTGCGCAAAATGATGGAAGTTTGAGAATGTGTATTGATTATCGTGCAATAAATACGGTGACTATTAAGAACAAGTATCCACTACCCAGGATAGATGACTTGTTTGACCAAACTGCAAGGGGCCCAAGTATTCTCTAAAATTGACTTGCGGTCGGGGTATTACCAATTAAAGATAAAAGAGGAGAATATTCCAAAGATGGCGTTCCGGTCACGGTATGGTCACTATGAGTATTTGGTGATGCCGTTTGGTTTGACCAATGCGTCGACGGCATTTATGGATTTGATGAACCAGACATTTCGGTCGTATTTAGACAAATTTATTATTGTGTTTATTGATGATATATTGGTATACTCACCAAGCGAGAAAGCTCATCGGGAACATTTGTGAATTACTCTGTCCATGCTAAGGGACCATAAGTTGTATGCAAAATTTAGTAAGTGTGACTTCTGGTTGAAGGAAGTTTCCTTTTTGGGGCATATAATCTCGGGCCAAGGCATATCAGTGGATCCTGCAAAAGTGAAGGCAATAAAAGAGTGGCCGCAACCCACTACTGTTTCTGAAGTAAGAAGTTTCCTTGGACTAGCAGGATATTATCGCAAGTTCATCGAAAAATTCTCGAGCATTGCTACTCCGCTGACTCAACTAACTCAGAAGGGGGTCAAATTCGTTTGGGATGAGCATTGTGAAAGGAGCTTTCAAGAACTAAAGTTCAGATTGACAACAGCACCTATCCTGGGGTTACCTGAAGGTTTCAAAGGATACGAGGTATATACAGATGCCTTGGGAATAGGGCTAGGATGTGTGTTAATGCAACACGGGAAGGTGATCGCCTATGGGTCTGGACAGTTACGCCCTCATGAAAAGAATTACCCAGTGCATGACTTGGAATTAGCAACTGTGGTACATGCCCTGAAGCTGTGGCGGCATTATCCATACGGGGAGAAATTTGTGATATATGTGGATCATCAGAGTTTAAAGTATATCTTCTCCCAACAAGATCTAAATTTTCGTCAGCGTCGGTGGATGGAGCTTCTAAAGGATTACGACTGTACCATCCAATACCGACCTAGGCAGGCAAATGTGGTGGCAAATGCGCTAAGTCGAAAGAGTTTTATGGCGGGAGCGTGTCAAGCAGTCTGTCTACAAACTCTGACTAAGGAATTTGCAGGACTGACCCTTAACGTGAAATCGTGTGGCGAGACGACAATTATAGCGCAAGTGCAATTACAAGTAAGTCTGTGGGACGAAATTAAACAGGCGACAGCTCAAGAAGGGAATTTGGAACAATGGATAGATGGGAATGGGCAACCGAAGCAACCGAGATTTGAGTATCGTAACGGAATACTCCGAATGAATGGACGAGTGTATGTGCCATCCCTTGGCAAGCTACAACAAAAAATTATAAACAAGGCACATCGAACACCATATACGGTACACCCTGGAGCCACCAACATGTATCGTGACCTACGGGAAGTGTACTGGTGGCCAGGAATGAAGAGAGACGTGGCTAAGTTCGTAAGAAAATATGGCACTTGTCAGCGGATAAAAGCCGAACATCAAAAGCCATCAGGGAGTTTGCAACTGCTAGAAATTCCCGAATGAAAATGGGAACATGTAACAACAAACTTTATCATGGGTTTACCTTTACCCTAAACTCCAAAGAAAGCTGATGCTATTTGGGTGATTGTGAATCGACTAACAAAGTCAGCGCATTTCTTGCCCATAAAGAGCACAATGGACGTTGAACAACTTGCCCGACTTTATATCTAGGAAATTATTCGCCTTCATGGGGTACCTGTGAGCATTGTGTCAGATAGGGATAGTCGATTCATGTCAAAATTCTAAAAAGTTGTGCAAGAAGAACTAGGGACTCAACTGAATTTCATCACAGTCTATCACCACCAGATAGATGGCCAAACAGAACGAATCAATCAAATTTTGGAAGACATGCTTAGAGCGTGTGTACGAGATTTTAGGGGTAGTTGGAATGAATATTTAAGTTTGACAAAATTTGCCTATAACAACAACTATCAAGCAAGCATAGGAATGGCACCATATGAAGCACTGTATGGACGACGGTGTCGATCCCCGATGTGCTAGCTTGAAATGGGAGAGAAACAGCTTGCCCAAACAGATATTGTGGATAAAGCGACACAACAAATAGAGGTGGTTCACAGAAACATGAAGGCAGCCCAAGATCGACAGAAAAAGTATGCGGATCATCGGACCTGACCCTTGGAGTTTGTTGTCAGAGACTTAGTGTACATTCGAGCTACCCTAATGCGTCCGACGTTTAGACATCAGCGAAGATGGAAGTTGGGACCTCGATATTTGGGGTCGTATCAAATCAAAGATCGAGTTGGACCGGTTGCCTACCGATTGGACTTGCCAGAAGCACTAGCCGAACTACATGACGTATTTCATGTCTCCCAATTACGGAAACACATATACAATCCTGACGTAGAGGTATACATTGAAGAAGTTGACCTCCAACCTGATATGACCTTTGAAGAACGACCTATACGGGTGCTAGGACGCCAGGATTGTCAGTTAAGACATAGAACTCTCCCTATGGTAAAAGTGCAGTAGAGTCAGCACTTGAAACGAAAAGCAACTTGGGAGATGGAGGAAGAAATGCAAAAACGATACCCTTACTTATTTGAAGGCCACGAGTAATGTCACAATTGGTGCATAATATGATGAGATGTTCAAAATTTCGAGGATGAAATTTTATAAGGGGACGAAATTTTATGAGGGGAGACTGTAACGTCTCGAATTTTTGTAAATCCCGAAATTTTGGAGATAAATAATAATTGTTTGAGGTTATCATTGAATATTTGAAAAATTCAGAGGAAATATTTATTTATGGTATTTTTAGGAAATGGAAAATTAAGGTAAATAATTATTTATTCGGGAATATTTATGGAAATGATATGATGAATTGATTTGGTGGATGTTTGGAAATTTTGGGGTGTAAGTAGAGATTCCAAAAAGTTTGGGGTGCTGGTGTAATTTCGGAAAGAGGCCGCGAGTCTCTTTAAATTTATTTGGTGCATATTATAGTTGAAGGCAAGTGGCAGCGCAGGCGGTCACACGCGAGGGTGGCCAAGCATGGGATGCGGGTTTGATTCGTGGGAGGCTTGTGCGCGCACTAGGAAAATAGGTTGATTTTTAATCAGCCATAAGGCGCCCAAAACGGCGCCATGAGGCTTCTATGTGCGCAGGCACGCAGTTTTGCCGCGCACACGCCATGCGCGTGGCCAGGCGGCCGCGCAGTCCTCCTGGTCACGCCAGGTGGCAGCTGCTGAGCTACCCTCCTTCTTTGTCCACCACAGCCCAATTCTTTTCTATTTTTTATGCAAATGCCCTTGGAAATTGAGGAGAATAAGAATGATGTTGTAGCCAAGAATGGACTACCAAATGATGGCTCTGAAATGAATCATTTAAGTAAAGGCTCAGTGAAGGTGAGTATAAATAGGAGAGTAGGGAGTGAAATTGAAGGCATAAAGTGTAGTAGAAGAAGTGGCCGTGAACTTGAGAAGAAATTGAGGTAGTAAGGTATGGTTAATTTCAAAGTTAATCTTCATTAGTTAATTTGGGAAGCTAGTCAATTAGTGAATTGATAATGTTTGGAATTAGGGTATTAGCTTAATTAAGTTAAAGTTTATTTTAATTAGTTAATTTAATGAGTTAGTTAGTTAGCTAAATTAACTAGTAAGTTAGTTAATTTAAGGGATGATGTCTAAATTAGTTAATTTAGGAAAATTAGTCAATTAGTAACTTAGTGGACTCGGTAGCCAAATGAATTTAATTATGGGTTGCTAAATTAGTTCTTGACCTTGCTTTGTAAATATTTTGTTAACGGATTTTGGGTGCGTCAACGGTACAAATTATCAGACAGCACGTATCTCGAGGTAAGAGTTTAATATGTTCTGTGTATAAATTACTTTTGTCATGACTTGCATAAGATGTTAAGGGAGTGCCTAGACATGGGACAATTGATTTTTGACTATGGGAGTCTCCAGATAGGGTCTTGGAGGAAATCATTAGGGGCCACCTAGAGCCTGAGATAGGTGCGGTGGACGGGGTCGCATTCATGTTACACTTCATATTTATCTATAATGTCATGCTTAATAATTTACTACATTGCATATTACCTTTACTGAGTCCCAAGACTCACTCCTTCATTCCCACTAACCACACAGATAGCTAGGGGTTTGGTAAGGGAAAGGCAATGTATGTCGATGACCAGCTGGATGATGAGAGTGGCAATCCATGATTGGGATGTCGGTCGAGTGACTTGTAACTATTTTGTGGTTGTGTCAAACGTTGTTTGTATTTGTCTGTTGGACTTGTTTCTTTTAATGAGTACTTTGTGTGAGTAAGTTATGACATACCCTAATTGCAGCTTGTTAATCTACTTATGAGGCACAGGTCAGATTCGAGACTCGAGTGTCCTTTCGTTGCCTATGGGTCTTAGACCTCGAGTTCTCGATGGCCAAAGGCGGTGAAGCCTGGACCCCACCCAAGGTGCCCACTTTATTTTTATTCTCCTGTTGTTAGGACATAGTCGGCCTCCGGAGTGGGATCTATTAACGTAACTTTGGGTTACGAAGACACTCAGTAGTGGGGACGGGGCGTCACAAGATACATCGGTAATCTTTGTTAAGCCATCTGAAGTGAGGATGGAACTAGAGGTAGAAGCTAGGTAGAAAGGCCACCCAAGGAGAGGTCATAAATCCCTAAATAGCCATTCATAGGAAGATGTTCCCTTCGTGGCAGAGGACACCACAGAACAAGTAAAAAAGAGAATGCTACTCTCCTCAATGGCCACCGAACATTGTCCTAGTGTCCTGATGTAGAGTGACAATTAAGACAGCAAAGAGAAAAGACTCCAATTTGCAATCTAAAGTTTCTCCTAAATTATCAGGGACCAGAAGATATCCTCAGAATTCAGGACCAAGTAAAAGAGACTGAGGCACAATGCTGTTATTTTTTATATTTTACCTCACTTGAAGAAATGTGACTTATGCCTTTTAAATATGTTTGTCTGAATCCAGCAACAATCACACAATGTTCTCCTCATCAATCGAAACTGGCTACGAGAGTCGCCAGAAACTTTACTCCAAATCTAAAAGGGTTTTTTTGGTGGTGCCCTTAGGAAACCCTATGGAGCTTTTAATTTGCTTGAGAGAAATATGAGGAACGTCTACACTAATAACTGCAAACTGGCCCTTTTGTAATTACTAATAGACAGCCACCCACATTGGCTTCATTAGAGCCATGATAGGAGAGATACTGGGAAGACCAACATTCAAAAGCCCAAAAACTTATCTTAACTATAGGTGACTTCCTCCTTTTATGCATAATAATTATTGTTAAAACAAAAAACTTTCCATGTGATAATTGTATTTAAAATGCCTAACAAACTCGTGTTTATGGATCATGGGATAACTAACCAATATCCCTACACCAATAGAAAGATGTCACATCCTAGTTTCTATAGGTACCAAACATTTTCTATTTAGACAAATTTAAAGCCTTCAAAAAACAGCAAAAACATACAGGAGTAATATGTTATACCAAAAACTAGGGTTGATATAAGAAACAAATGGATCATGCAAATTAAACCAAATTGTTTGCAGATTCATTCTTACCCTAAATTGTTCATTTTTTCATGTAAATATCATGAAAGGAAAGATTTTACTTTTTTAACTGGCATAAACAACAAAAATATAACCATAGGAACTTATGGCATACACACAACACATCAACATATTAAACACATCAATGGACAAACAATAAACACGAATGAATCTGATACCACTGTTAGTTCTAATATTTTACATCACTTGAAGAAATGTCACTTGATGTTTGTTTACACACCCCTTAAATATGTTTGTTCAAATCCAACAACAATCACAGAATGGTATCCTCATCAACTGAAAGTGGTTAGAAGAGTCATCCAAAACTTTCTTTCTTTCTTTTTTTTTCCTAAGTGAATCATCCAAAACTTTACATGCTCCAAATCCTAAAGGGTTTTTATGGAGCCCAAACCCTAGTGAGTGGTTAATTTGCTTGAGGAAGAAAAATGAGGATGACATGTACACTGAAAATTATAAAATAGCCTTTTTTTAGTTACTAGTGGATAGATTCCATTAAAACCTTGAAGGAGGGACAATGGGAAATTGGTGAACCAACATTCAAAACCCAAAAACTCATCTTATCTATAGATAGCTTTCTCATTTTGTTCGTAATTATTACTATTAAAACAACACAATTATCCATGAATAAGTCTATTTAAAATGCCTAAGTAGATATTTATGAATCATGAGATAACAAACCCATATCCCTATAGACACATTTCTATTAGTGGCCAACGGAAGAAGAATGCTATTGTTGAATTGTTAGCCACCATTTCATCTACAAGCTTAAGTAGCTAGATAGAGAGCTAACTTTATCTTTATATTATTATTTTTACTCTCAATATGGATTCTCAAGTGTGGCCAAGCCTAAACACATAACTAGTCCAAACACATGCAACTATTTTAATATTGGGTTAGCACTAAGGTTTGAACTCAAGAGCTTTGCCTGCTCTAATAACATGTTGAATTGTTGCCACCATCTCTTCTAAAAGCTTAAGCAGCTAGATAGAGGAAATTTTATCTTTTATATTATTGTTTTTACTCTCAACAGCTATAACCAAACAACATTCTCATTGCAGTCCTCTCCTTGAGACATCTTGCTTGCTAATGTTGTGCCCCACATCTTTCTCAAACTCTATCCTGTGGATGACTTACCTCAAACCAAAAATGGACAGTCCTAGGCATTTCTTACCTTAAAAGTTTTAGGAGTCGTCCTCTTTAAACATTTCTATCCAATTGACAATGTCATAAACCATCAACTATTAGGCTTTTCCAAGGCCACAGTACACATACAAGAAAAGCCACTCCAGCAGGAAGTGCTAGCCCACAAGATTCACACAACTTCAAGTCCTATCATAATTTGCAAAAGATATAACCACAAACTTAACCTTCATCAATTTCCTCCATTTCATGGCATCTTCCACTTCCCTAATATGAAGATGAACATGAAATCTGAGAAAGCATCCATTGATTCCAAATACAATCCACTGGCATCTTTATTCAATGTTATCCTATATTTATACAACCTGTGTAACATGAATTATAAACGCTAACGTTGTTGACCACAATATAAGGCCATAGAACTCCTTCAGAGAAACTACCCACACACACAGTCCTTCCCGAAATTAAGCCCCATTGGGAAACTTGTATTCTTACCAAATTTCTACCAGTTCCTTTTGTAACATAAATGATATACATTAAGGTTGTTGACCACAATATAAGAAGGCCATAGAACTCCTTTAGAGAAACTACCCAACATACAAATTCCTCCCCCATATTAATCCCTATCAAAGCCCAACTGGGAAGCTTGTATTCTTAAAAAATTCCTTCCAACTCCTTCTGATGCTTTTTCCATGAACCCATATTATTATAGGCTCATTCCTACAAAAAGGTCCCGTCCCTAACTTGGACACCAGCTCATCACCCATAAATTGACTAGGTCCAATCAGAATACCGTATCTCACAATTTTGGATCCACTATACAATATTTGAGTTCTTCAACTACACACCACCAGCCCCAGCAAATGAGAAAGAAATTTATCTGCATTTCCTCCAATCCCTTTTGCCCACAGCAAAAAATGGTAAAAAATTGAGAAGAAACACATCCACAGACTCGCATATTATTCTTAGATCATAGTAATAGTTTGTCTTCTACCCTTATACGCATATGTGCATCGTTTTCATCCTATGAATCAGATTTCAAGCCATCCAACTACTGAATCTCAGAAAAGGTTAGCTCATATAAGAAAGTAGCTGAAAGCTCCGATCATGCAATGCAAAATTCACAGTTAAACCTACAGAGTCGGTACATTTTACAGTTAAATTCGCTGCTACATCAAAGATAACAATTGCGAGTATAGATAAGAGAAGAAAAAGCTTTCTTCTAGGGTTTACAAATAAACTAATGCATAAACAACCTGAGAACTGGTGAGTATGGTGAGCAGCGCGGCAACGAAGTACCACTGCATCTTCCCCTTCTTCTTCTTCTTCTTCTTCTTCTTCTTCTTCTTCTTCTTCTTCTTCTGTGTTAGGTCTTAAAGCACGGAACAATGGCGCAAATGCGATTGCAGATCGGCAATGATCTGATCTTCAAAGCGCATCTGCAAGAGACTGATAATTACAGAGTGTCGATTGGCGTGGGGCAGATCAGAAAATGTGAGCAAGAGATTCGATGAAATTTTGAAGAGATTTTCTGGAATTGCACGAAAGTAGTGGGCTTATGGGCTTTTGGGCTTATTGGCCTAATAGGCTGAAGATCGATCGATACAAAGCCCAAACCAGTAGTTTTATAATTTTAATTGAATTTTTTTAACACATTTTCTATTTTTTTATATAAAATTTATTTTCATATCTAAATAGCCTCTCTAGTTTTCATTAGAAATTCTGAAGTGATTTTGGGCCCCAAAAAAAAGAAAAAAAAAGAAAGACTGTTCAATTATATAAAATAAAAATAAAAATAAAAAATTAATAAAACGTTATTATCTCACAAGTTCTATATATTTAATAGTGTTTACCTATGATTAACAAGGTAGTAGGTCAGTTAGCTTTGACACTGCATGTGTAGGAAAAAGGTCTTCTGTTTAAGTAGAGTTGCAATTCAATCAAACCAAAATGAGTTGGGATTTGCTAAGCTTAGACTTGGTTCGGTGAGCTAATTTCTATACTCGAGCTCAACACAAAAGGGGAAGGGACTGTGCAACGACAATAGAGAGGGAAAGGGTGTGGGGCGGAGGCGAGTGGTAATAGAAATGGAGGAAGGTGTGTAACGTGGGGGCGGTGACAGTGGATAATGTTGAACCCAGGACTCGCGCTTACCACTCGAGCTAAAAGCTATAACTATTAGCCAAGATAGCTACTTAATCTTATAAGTACAGTAGGCAGCACCATCACCAGCGCACGAGCCCCACAAACCAAGTTTGGGTCAATTTCTGGGTGGCCACAACCTTGCCAGGCATTTATGTAGAGACTGTCAATATTAAACTCAACAATCCCCCCCCTTACCCCTAGAGTTGCGTCCGCACAGACTCAACCTCGTGATCTACTCTAATACCAGTTGAACCCTAAGATCCAAGAGCTTATCATTCAAGTTAAAAACTATAACTATTAATTGAGGCAACAACTTAATCCTATAAGTGCAACAGGTGGTGTCAGAGATGTGAAATGGGCGGGTCGAGCCAAGCCGACCCGCCTCCCGCTTGGCCCACCCATTTGGTGGGCTGAGCCGAATTTGGCCCGCGAGAAAGGCAAGCCGGGTCGAGCAATGGGAATTGGGGCCCGACATAACCCTATGGCCCTTAATAAATCGGCTAAGGCGGGTCGGGCTGGGGCGTAGGCCTGCTGGGCTTGGTCGATCCGTCCATTAGCTTGGTTGTCTGGGTTGGCCTATGGGCTTGCCAACCCGTTGGTCATTTATTTTAAAAAATTTAAACATAATTTTTTAAATATTTTTTTTATTTTTTTCTCAATTACAACAAATATTTTTTTAAATATGTTTATAAGTAATTACAAGCGATTGTCAATTTTGTATTTCTTAATATTCCTCTCCTTGAAAGATACCCAACTCCTTCATATCCTAAAAGCACTTGCAAAAAACTACCCATGGAGTTGCCCCCGAGGGCACTCCAATGCTTAACTTAGTATGGTTTCAATAACAAACATATATTAAGATGCAAATGAATATTAGGTTATTAAATGACATTAAAAAAGCAAACTCATATTTAAGTGTTGCCAAATCTCCTTATTCCTTCAAATGGTATGAGTACCTGCAAAGAATTGCCTTAAGGATTGCTCCCGAGGGCACTCTGATACTTAAGTTAGTATGGTTTGAAGAAAAAATAATAAAATCTAAAGTATGAGACAATAATTAACTATTAAAATAAATAAATAAAAACTCAAACCAATAATTGAGGGGCGTATTCCCTTTAAAAGGAAATATCAATGTGCTGTGGATGGCCATGCACTGTCATTATGTTCTGATTCATTAGATTCATCATACAAATTTATCTTTTATTCGTTAAATTCGGCATCCAACCAATCCTTAAAGCATATACACATTTCCAGTGTCGTATGTTGTAACATCGATCTCTTTGGGTTGAGCACCCTATTTCTTGTAGAAAAAAGCTGACTCCGATGGCATTGTGGACACTGGGGGGTTAGTAGATCTCAATCCATGGCGGCCAACACCAAATAGGTGTGTTGATTTTGACACCACCATGACAAAATATCAAATGTGTTAATTTGGTCATCAGAAAATGAAGATATCCTATTTAAATAGAATTCAAGTTCGTTAAACCCATTAGATGTTTGTAAACTGCCCTTTGATTTTTTTGATTTGAGGTATATGGATCACCCCCATTTTAAGAATCCCTTAAACTTTCTTTGTGAAAAAGAATTTTCACTACTTGATTTATTACTAAAACGGGACTCATATAAATTATACATTTCAAAAATTAGTCGTTTTATAAAACTTCAAAAAATATTCAACACCTTCTCATTTTTGTGTGGAATCTAATACAACTACCATAAGATATAACAATGGTATATTAGTCCAATATTTTCTAAAAAAAAATTCCATGGAGGTTATAAATTGTTCATATATATTTGAATCCCTATGTTCTGCAAAATAACTAACAATATAAAATATTTCACGAATAAAAATATGTGTAGTAGGATATTTACAACCAGAAAATGATTTTGTTGCACTATAAAATGTTTCTAATATATATATATATATATAATAACATTTAGTTGTTCTCAATCACTATCCCTTAGTTGATATGGTTCTACTATTTTTCTATTCCAAAATAATTCAAGTTGTTGTCTATATGGTTTAGTTTTTTGTAATGACAAATAAGTTGAATTTCATCTAGTTTGAACATCTATTGGAAATCCTCTATATATGCCAAATTCATTAGCAAGTTGTTTCCATTCTTAGGAACGAGATTCACTACTTCGAATTAAAACCAAAACACCCCTTATTTTAGCTAATGTCTCATTATATATTTATAGACCATCATGTACACATAAGTTTAAAATATGGCATACACATCTATTGTGAAACAATTGTCCATCTAAAATTAATAGAAGTTCGCATCTTAGTCGTTCAATGGCAGCACTATTGTTACTTGCATTATCAAATGAGATTATCATTATTTTATCACTAATATCGTAATTATAACTAGTCTCTCGAATTTTACTTGCAATTAAATTACCTCTATATTGTTCTACTAATTCTATAAATCCAATTATTGTTTTTTGAAATTTTCATTTTTCATCAATCCAATGTATAGTGGCATACATATAATGGTTATTTGTCATAACATCATACCAAATATCTGATGTTAATGACACCCTTTCATTAAATGTATTTCTTAATTGTTCTAAATATTCTAGATATAATTTCATCGCTTTATTTTTTATAGTCTTTCGTGAAAAACCCCTAGCTTCAGGTTGTAATTTTTTTTACAATACCATTTAAACATTGCATCATCCCCAAACAAAAAAGAAGATTTAGTTTTAATTATTAGTTTTGCTAAGCTAGATTTATCAAATTCTCTATTATATTGAAAAATCAAACCCTTACTTTGTTTCAATTGTATCTGTGTTGCGTCCAGGCCGCCATCATCATGTTTCAAGGCACGTCTCATCAAGTGTCCGGTCCACCCCCTGGTTGGCAAGATTAGTTTTTCTTCAAAATTTACATAGAGCTCTTTGACCCTTACTGACTATATTAATGATCTTGAACGCCTGCCAAACATTATTAGTTCTTTGTCGCTTGGAGTTACGTTGTGAGCTGGATGGCTCCTCATTTGGTTATTTTGAGAAGGTATAACCCTCATTTGGTGATGGTTGCTCAGTTGGTAGAGATGGGGGATTACCAAACATTTGCATATCATGATCTTGTGATTCAGGAGGTTGTGTTTCTGATTCAGTAAATGATGGGTGTGACCATGCCCATTGACTGTCACTCCAATCGTTAAAAAAATCATAGGGGAGTGGTCCTATTAGGGATGGAATAGAAGGTTATTGGGGGTTTACAGAAGATGTACTGGCTCGAGGGGACTCCATGGAAGAAGCACTGTGAGGATCATTTATGGAGTAGTGAGGGAGCAACGAAGGGAAGACATGATTGTAAATGTAGAATAATGAAACCAATCAAAAATATTGTGATACTAGAAAATATAGTAATTAGCAAGATAATAACAGAGCAACACAACTTGTAAAATAGTGTATCAGCAAGAGAGTAAAATAGCGAAAACAATTTTTGTGATTGAACAACTTCAACAATCACTTATTTATAGATGCAAACATTTGAACGTTCCTATGAGTTGCAATGAAAATTCAAATTTTGAATTTCAAAGTGATCAAAATTATGGGAGCCTAGAAAAGTATTGAAAACTTTTGACAATTGATCAAAATTATTCCCTGAATCCCTGCCATCAACAATCATGGGACCCTAGAAAACTTTTGACAATTGATCACATGCTATGAAAATTGGAACATTGAATTTCAAAGAGAATCACTGCAGAAGCCCATGATTCCTTGCGTACAATAATTCTTTTCAACTTAAATTATGTTCATTAGCCTTTTTAACAATTTAGATGATTAATAAAAATATTTTATTATTATGAGCCAAAAAAAGTAAGAATTTTTTTTTTTTATTTAGAAAGTTTCTTAACCACGTATTAATTACGGATTTCTCTAAGTCTAAGATGGTTGAGGTAGTTATTTAGTTGTTGTTTTTTTCTATGTATAAAAAAATCACTTAATAGTGACAATTGTCAAGTTAATAAAAAATAAAACTACCCAACCGTGTCATATGATAAAAAAAGTTGACATTTTTTTCGGAAAGTTCCTAAACAACATTGTCATTTTAGTTACAATTTATCAATAAGGGAAAATATTATTTAAAAATTAATCCATATTACCTGTCAAAACCCATGGTTCTCTACCATATTCTCTGTCATCAAATGCAAGTGGGGTTGAATCATGGAAGCTTAGAAATTTTTATAAAAAATCAAACTTTAAATTTTATAGTAATTAGAATCGTGAGAGTCTAGAAAACTATTTAAAATTTGATGCCATAGTTCCTTGAATTATTCTCTGCCATCAACAATCATGAGAGTCTAGAAAATTATTAACAATTGATCATGTGCTATGAAAATTCAAAATGTGAATTTCAAAAAGAATTGCTGCAAAAAGCCCATGATTCCGTGCGTACAATAATTATTTTCAACAATTATTTTCAACTTAAATTATGTTCATTAGTCTTTTTAACAATTTAGATAGTTAATAAAAATATTTTATTATTATGAGTCAAAAAAATAAGAAAATATTTTTTTATTTAAAAAGTTTCTTAACCACTTATTAATTAGGAATGTCTATAAATCTAAGATGGTTGAGATAGTTATTTAGTTATTTATTTTTATGTATAAAAAAATCACTTAATAATGACAAGTGTCAGCTTAATAAAAAAATAAAACTACTCAATCTCGTCATATGATAAAAAAAGTTGACATTTTTTTTCGAGAAGTTCCTAAATAACATTGTCATTTTAATTACAATTTATCAATATAATAAAATATTATTTAAAAATTAATCTATATTCCCTACTAAACCCATGCTTCTCTGCCATCAAAACCTTAGAAGATGCTTGAGTTTATAAAAGTCTAGAAATTGTTTGTTTGTTCCTGCTATCAAAAGTCTAGAAAAGCCTATAAAATTATTTCTACTATATGCTTGAAATTATTCCTGCCATATGCTGACAATTGTAACTATTAAGAAAATGACTTTTAAATTGTCAGCATTTAAATTATGCTTTTCTAGCATTTGAAGTTTACATTTAAAGTTAAATTTTAAGAAATTGTATTTTTTACATAATTTATGGAGAAACTTTAAAATTATTCCTTACTAGTTGGGCTTTGTCGAGTCATTTTGGTGGGTCGGGTCGAGCCATTTTGGCGGGTTGGCACACGGGCCATTTTGGTGGGCCAGGCACAGGCAACAGATCACTAGCCCGGCACAGTCCACATTCTTCTGGTCGGCCTAGCCCATGGGTCACCTGGCCCATTTGCCATCCCTAGATGGTGCCATCACCAGCGCACGAGCCTAGCAAACTAAATCTAGGTCAATTTTTGAGCAGCTAAAACTTTGATAGACATTTATCCAGGGACTACCAATATTAAACCTAACAAAAAGGCAGCAAAATTATGTTTAAGCTTGCTTGAGAGTGTTGCTTGTCAGCTATCTTTTCGCATTGTCCTTTATCATTATCAATTAGATTTAAGGGGTGGAAGGGCTATTAAAGCTACCGTTAAAGCCTAACAATAGGTTTTATTAGTGTTGTATAAGTTTCTTTGGTACAAATAAACCAAGCAATGCCTTTTAAAAAGGACTAGAGACCTAGTGAACCAAACTTCATGAGTGGTGTGAGGGTTGACTCTAATTTCATCATAAAGATTATTTGATATCTATCTTAACCTTTTTTTTCCATGAAAAAAGGATGATAGAAGTTCGATTTTTCCCTTTCACTTAAAAAATCGATATTCTTTCATTAAAAAGGTATTTCATATAATTATACATTACTTTCACCCTGTATTTTTTGATACATTTTATTCTATTATGATTCATTCATCTCTAGTACCTTGAGTTATAAAATATTTTAAATGTCCATTTATACTTTATTAAGGGGTATTTAAAACACGAGTAATGTTAGGAGTCGTGATTGATAACAATATCATCGGTCATATGTCATATCTTCATTGAAAGAGATATTAAAAGAAAAAGAGACAATGACACATGATCTTTTTATACTTTTTCTGAGGGTAACGTAACAAGAGGTTTACAATATGACTAACGCGACAACCAATTCATTATTTTTTGTCAACAAATCAACAACATCCCTTCTTAATATCTCACTTAGTAAAAGATTACTTTATATGAATTGGCATATGAATACTTAACCATTAATGAAGATAATATTTTTAGATAGCCTTTAGGGCTTAAATCAAATGGTTGAGTCGTGATAAGTTGTAATTCGCACCAGTAGATCATGAGTTCGACTCTTTGCATTACGTAGTGGTGGGGGACCATGCAAGGGTAATAATCCCAAGATAATATTTTAAATAGTGTTTGTTAATTAAGATATAGATAGAAAAAAGTGAGATATGAAAAGCATTTCAGGTAAAAATATTTTTCATTATATTTGTTAAATTTATCTAGCAACCATTGAAAAAAAAAAGTCATATAACTTTTTATCGTTTTTCTAGATAAATTTATCTCTCTCCCGATCTGGATAAATTTATCTTGCTCCTTACATATAAGAAAAAATAACGCATGTGCCATCTAATGTATTTTAAAAAATTTAACAAATTATTTAATAAAAATCTTGAAATATTTTTCAATCTTATCTTAATCATTCCATATCTTGGTCTAGAAAACATTCCAACATTATCTTAATACAATCTTATTTTACTCATTCTAACAAACGCTTCCTTAATATATATTCAATAAAATTTTTCTTTTACACTTAAAATAATTTTATAATCTTACAAAATATTTAAAACATTTTCCCAGTTTAATCATCCAAACCCCAACCTTGTAGCTAAGGGATGAGCCCATTTATTTTCAACAGTATAATTAATGTTATTAATATAAATAAATAAAATTGTAATAGCCATCTTTAAAGTTTGGCTCAATTGCAAGAATCATTTTCCGCCTTTCAAAACTAATAATAATCCATCTTGTTATTAATAAAGAGATGGAATGATCATTTTATCCTTCTTTCTCTTTTTTATTTTCCTTCTCACATCAAATTTTAGAAAAATAAATAGAATACAAAAGACAACTAGTGGTCACGAACAGCCACTATTACACTCGATGAACACGATTCAAGTTTGAATTTTGTTGTTGGATTCAAAGTCGAATCTAAAGGTTAGAAATCAATCCTAAAACTTTAAATTGAAGTAAATTGTTATTAAGAAGAAGAAAAAAAAAATCGCCAACACCATCATAAATTCTTTATCTATCCGACACTGGCTCGTTGACGTAACAAAGATAAGGATACGAAAGAGAAAATGTATATTAGTATTTAAGAAAAAATAGCAATGATAAGTTAAGACAAGGGAAAAATATACAACATGACATTGAAGGTTGGGATAGTTATTATATTTTCTCAAATGTCAAAAAATCAATTTTTTTTTAAATAAAATTACTGCTTATATTGTGTTAATTTATTTTCGTAAACTCTAATAAAGTAGGAGGAGGTGGCGGTAGCCGTAAAATAGAACAGTTCGGGAAGAATTTGACTTCCAAAATAGAACGATGGACGAAAGTCGCGGGACTGCTCGTTTGGGGGCGAAGAAGGCGGAGGATTTCAACGTTCGAATCTCCGAATTCCGGCAACAAGCCGTACAACAAAAGTTCAGGGCTGCTCAAATTACCGCCTGCCGACGATTCCACTATTATTCTTGTCAAAACCCAGAGCAGGTATTTCTTCTTTTCCACCCGTTTTCCTTATTTTCATCGGTTTCGCCACTCTCTGGATTCATCGCCATTTGAATGCATTTTCTATTTATCCTTATCTGAATCTCTCTTTTTTGTGCCCTTATTTTTCTGGGTTCTCCTTTGATTTTGTTCTGTCTTGCCCTTTGTAAAAGTTTTATTCTATTGTGATAATTTCATGTTGCTTTCATTTTTTGTTTTGGTTTCTGGGTGATAGATCCATAGTTATATATATATATACATACATATAGACAAGTATAAAAGATGTTTATTTTGTACATGGGTTGTCGTTTTTCTCTTAGTTTTTCTGATGGATACCTAATTTAATGCAAAACTGTATCTGTTCAGTCTTTCATGCTGTTTTTTGTTTCAATTTGTTTGTCAATTGTGTAGCTACAACACTTGGAACCAACGTTAATTAGGTTTTGCGACTCATCTCCTCCTTGCCTTCATCTTCATGTTATCTGACTGGAACTGCCCAAACTGTTGTTTCTTCACTTGGTTTTTCTTGTTGTTTGTTGTGGTAACTCATTGGATTTATGTATAAAATCCTCAGGCCGTTGCTTGTTCCTGTTCTGCTGCATTCGGGGCTGCAATCTCCAACCTGGCTGAGGTTGGTCTTCCAGAATTAGGATGGATCAATTCAGGCAGGTTGGAGAGGTTCTGGGAAGTATGAAGGCTCTTATGGTATTGAAAACTGACATTACAATCAATCGAAAGCAGTGCTCTTTGTTGCTCGATATCTTCAATTTGGCCTTTGAAACTGTTTCAGATGAGATCAGACAGAACCTTAGGCTAGAAGAGAAGAACACAAAGTGGAGAGCTCTTGAGAACCCTCTTAAGGAGCTCCATAGGATCTTCAAAGAAGGTGAACTGTACATTCGTCATTGCTTGGAAATTAGAGACTGGTGGGGCAAAGCGCTGAGTCTCCATCAGAACAAGGAGTGTGTCGAGTTTCACATTCACAACTTGCTCTCCTGCTTTAGTATCGTAGTTGAGGCCATTGAGACTGCTGGAGAAATCTCGGGATCAAACAATGATGATATGCAGAAAAGGAGACAGTTGCTCATGAAAAAGTATGATGGAGAGTGGAATGACCCAAAAATTTTCCAGTGGAAGTATGGAAAACAGTACTTGATTCCTCGAGAGATATGTGACAGGTTGAGCAATGCTTGGAGAGAAGATAGATGGCTGCTTCTTGAAGCAATAAGGGAGAAAAGAAGCTCTGCTTTGACCAAGCATGAGCAAAGAATTGCAGATCACCTGCTTAAGAAGCTAAATGAATCGGAGACAACTAAGGGAAAGCTTTTACCAGCTTGGACCTTATTGGGGGTTAAGGACTACCATGTGAAGCGACGGCTTGGACCAGGGGGGGGCCACTATAAGGAGATCCATTGGTTTGGGGAAGGTTTTGCTTTGAGGAACTTCTTTGGGGAGATAGATGAAAAACAGCAGAAGGAGATTTCTTTAGCCCTTTCTGTTTCCCATCCCTGCATTGCGCAATACCTCTGTGCTTTTTATGATGAAAAAAGGAAAGAGGGCTTTCTTCTTATGGAGCTTATGAACAATTTTCTTGGAACTTACATCAAAGAGAATTCTGGCCAGAGAAAACGGAATCCATTCTCTCTCCCAGTTGCAGTCGATATCATGCTTCAGATTGCAAGAGGTATGGAATACCTACACTCTCAAAAGATCTATCACGGAGACTTGAACCCATCTAATATCCTCCTAAAAGCAAGGAATTCCTCTGCAGAAGGTTATTTTTGTGCAAAAGTCGCAGGTTTTGGCTTAACCTCCATTAAGACTCATGCTTCTCGATCTCATGCAAACCAAAATGTAGATGACCCTGTAATATGGTATGCCCCTGAAGTTCTGGCAGAGCAGGAACAGCACGGTGGTAGTTGCAGTTCAAAATACACAGAGAAAGCTGATGTCTACAGCTTTGGGATGCTTTGCTTTGAGATTCTCACTGGCAAGACTCCATTTGAGGAAGCACACCTTCAAGAAGACACAGTGGCCCGTAACATAAGAGCAGGGGAAAGGCCACTCTTCCCGTACGCTTCCCCAAAGTCCCTAGTGAACTTTACTAGAAAATGCTGGCAAGCTGAACCAACTCAGCGCCCAAGTTTCCCAGCAATATGTCGTATTCTAAGGTACATCAAGAAATACCTTGTCATAAACCCTAATCTTGGTCAGCCAGAATCACCACCACCACTCGTGGATTACTGTGAAATCGAAACGGGGTACTCAAAGTTGTACCCTGGAGACGGTAGTCACAATTTGGCTCCAGTCTCACAAGTTCCTTTCCAAATGTTTGCTTATAGACTTGTTGAGAAAGAGAAGACTTCTGGGAACTACGAGAAACTTTGGGATTTAGCTGGTGAAGTACCTTCACTTTGGGGGCCTGCTTCAGGCTGGGATGATGATAATGGCGACCTTTTCTCTCCCAGAGCAATGGATCAAAGGTCTGTTTATTCTGATGTTCAAGACAGGAGGATTGGAGCAGATCGAAGATCCGTTCATTCTGAGGCTCTGTGGATGAAAGGTTCGACAAGAACAGCAGCCGATGGGGAGTTATTTCGTCCTGAGTTTCTGAGGAAGAAAACAGATCTCAGAGCAGTTGGTTCTATGACTCCTGGTAGGAAATTTTTGCCTTCACCAGCAGCCAGTTGCATGCTTCCTTCTGGGGGTGGATTCAAAATTCAAAGGTCAGTTAGTTGTTTGACTCCCGGGGGATTGATACTGGCAGCAGATCAAAGGTCAACCGGTTCTGAGAGTTCGGATGAGAAAAGTTTCTCAGATTATGAGAGTTCAGATGGTTCTGAAACTCTAGCGAAAACATTGTCATCAGCAACAGCACCAGCAGTTGGTCAGGTCTCACCTCATTTATGGACTGCAGTAACAACAGAGAAGAAAATTCCATCCTCAACAGCTGCCAATGGGAATTCATTTGGTTCCAGGATTAGAAACAGACCACCACCTTTGCTAACAGCTGCAGTTGATAGACTTGGTTCTGAGGTATCAAGGAATAAAATTTTGTCAAGAACCGTGAGCAGTTCAATTCCCAGCAGTCCAGCAAACCCTGCTTTGCCATCAAGAACAATCAGCTGTTCAATTCCCAACAGTCCAGCAGCAGCAAGGGTAGTTTTGCCATCAATAGCATCTGAATCGAACTCAGATGGTTCCAACAGTCCAGAGACTCAACAGTCCCCTGGAAAAGCCAAGTCTGTTTACCCTGTCATACCGAACACAAAAGTGTCCCCAAAAAGGGAGGCATTAGCTGCACAAACCAAGAAGAGTCCAGGTACTCAACTCTTATCGCACATATGTTCTTCGACTGTTTTCCTTTTGTAAATAACGCAAAATCACGAACTCAAGGATATATGTGAATTTCATCATGTAGTGTTACAGAGAGCACAGTCAACAAGATCGTCAGCATTACGGGTTCCAAAAGTACAGCCGCCACAGAGATCTTCGCCGAATCTGGTTGCCCGCTGTTCGAGATCAATCAGAGAAAGGCGGCAACCATGGTTGTGATTCCTTGTAGATATTCAGTCGGCAGCAGGCCTAATTTGAAGATGGCTTAGTTTATCTTCACATATTATGTACCAGAACCAACTGGACCTGACACAAAACATCTCAACTCAACACAATATGGGTTCTGAAAGATATGAATGTAACAGTTTTGGTTTTGTTTGCTGCTAAGCAACCGAGACAGGTGGGTGGGGCAAAAGTCTTCTCTCCTGTACTTAGCATTGAGTTTCAGCAGTGAAATAGTGGTTCGTTTTTCAGTTTATGCAGACACTCCTAGCAAAACATTTACATGAACAGGGAACTTGATTCCATTAGGTTGAAACCACTTGCCTATATGATATCATTTGCAATTGACAAAATGACAAGGTTGCGATGGTTGAGTGAGAATCGTTTTTTCAACGTTACTTTACTTTTACTCTTCAAAAAGACCGTCTTTACGAAAATTATCATCCTATCAACTTTAACAGGGAAGTTGATCTTAACAGGAAACTTGATCTTGTTAAATTTATACAACAGAAAAATACGTGAATTAAGATTATTTATCAAAAAATATTTAGCAACAAATTAAAATTTAAGTTGCACGAAAATGTATGCAAGAAATGTTTTCGATTCGAAATGAAAATAGAGAAATTATATTTTTTAAAAAAATAAATAAATAACAAAAAGGCAAGTAAAGTGTAAATTAAAAAAATAGAATTTTTTTTATAAATATATTATTTTATAATTAAATAATATATATATTAGATATATATTTTATAAATATATTATTTAACATATATACATACATATATCATATTATTTTTTTTCAATAATCTATACATACATATACATATATCAAATATTATATTATACTAGTGATGAACCCGTCTGATACACAGGAGAGTTTAATTTAAAATTAAAAAAATAAACTTGTTATTTTAAATAATTTTAACAGAATTGATAATTATAATTTTTTTTAATCTTTAATTATTTATTAAAATTTAAGTTTAATTAATTATTTTCTATTCAATATGCTAATAGAGAACACTTTTAATTCAATATACTGTCATTTAATGTGTTAAAGAATAATTAACACATTAAGTAGGTCATTTGATAAAATATTTATAATTTTTTTTATTTATTATATTATATTTATTTATAAATAAATATTATAAAATTTATAATATATTCACTTAAAGACGTTCGTTATTTTCTATTTATTATATTATAGTTATAAATATAAATTAAAACTCTTAAATATGAGTAAGAATCAATTTTTTCAACAATAACAAAATTTTAAAAATATGAATTTTGATTTCTTCCAGTCTTAAAAATGTGATACCTTAAACACTAATTAGCATTGAAAAACCCTAGCATTTGACAACCTTAAACAATTTTTTATGAATTTGTTAAGATATCACATTCTCAAGACTATAATATAATTATTAAAGTAATTAATAATTAATTAATCATTACATTTAATTTAATACAAGTTTTTGAGGGAAAAAATTCACCATTAATTAACACTTGGCAAAATACTTTGTTTGACTATCATATTTTAATATTATATAAATATATATAGAATAAAGATATAAAGATAATATTTTAAATAAATGGACAATTTTCAATGATTTAATTAATAGCTTAAGTTGTCTATTAATATTTCTCATAAAATTCATGCAAATTTAATACAAATTTTAGAGACAAAAAATAGTTTGGCAGATTTTTGGAGAGAACAAAAATTTGCAAACTATTCTACTTTAATATAATATATTATATATTATATATTATTATATTATACAAAGATAAGATTTTATTTAATGGATAATTTTTTGTGACTTAGTTAATACTTTAAGTGTCTATTCATATTTCTCATAAATAATATTTATTTTTGATTGATTGACGGATTAATTGATAAAAAGATCTAACAGAAAATATTTATTTTTGATTAATTAATAGCATTGAAAAATTCATGCAAGTTTAATACAAATTTTAGATATAAAAAATAGTTTTACAGATTTTTGGAGGGAAGAAATATTTGCATACTATTCTACTATATATTATATTATATGAAGATAGAATTTTATATAAATGAACAATTTTCTGTGACTTAATTAATAGTTTAAGTGTCTATTCATATTACTCATAAATAGTATTTATTTTTGATTGATTGATGAATTAATTAAATATTTAATATTCACATAATAATGTATTGGAAAACTTATGATTAATATTGAAAAACTCGTGTATTTAAAATCTATTATTAATTTTATAATAATTAGTATATATTATTTCAAAACAATTGAAATATTTAAATTATTAATGTAAATTACAAAAATGTAAATTATTAATGCAATAAGTACTAAATGTAAATCATTGATGCAAGTTTTTAGAGAAAATTTTATTACTATTTATTATTTCAAAGTAATTGAAAGATTTAAATTTTTAATGCAAATTACAAAGTACAAATTATTAATGCAATAAGTATTAATTTCAAATCATTAATATAAATTTTGGGAGAAAAATTCTTTTTTCAAGACTATCCTACTTTTATATATATATAAAGATTATATATAATACATAATATATAATATTTATATTATATTATATAAAGATAGAATTTTATATAAATAAACAATTTTCTGTGACTTAATTAATAGTTTAAGTATCTATTCATATTCCTCATAAATAGTATTTTTTTTTTATTGACTGACGGATTAATTAAATATTTAATATTTACATAATAATATATTGAAAAACTCATAATTAGCATTGAAAAATTCGTGTATTTAAAATTTATTATTAATTTTACAATAATTAATACATATTATTTCAAAACAATTGAAAGATTTAAATTATTAATGCAAATTACAATATATAAATTATTAATGCAATAAGTACTAAATGCAAATCATTAATGCAAGTTTTGAGGAGAAATTCTATTACTATTTATTATTTCAAAGTAATTGAAAGATTTAAATTATTAATGGAATAAGTATTAATTGCTAATCATTAATACAAGTTTGGGGGAAAATTTCTTTTTTCAAGACTATCCTACTTTTATATATATAAAGATAAAGATATTTATATTTCTCTTTCCCAACTTTCAAGAACCCTTTTCTCTCTCTCCTCTTTCTCTCCCTTTTTTGTCGCCATTGCTCACTTGTTCCTCTTTTTCTCCAGCAACCGCCTATCGCTATCACCTCGCCTCTCGTCACCAACCCTCTCATCACTACTCAACCCTTACCTCTCGCCGCCAACTGCCTTTGCATCGTCCCTCTCCATCGCCTCTTGCCATCGTTGCACACCCATCCCTTTGTTGCCACTGCCTCGCTTCTCAACATTGACCCTCTCGCTGCCTCGTGAACCACCATTGTATCCTCTTTATCTAGCGCCTCTCGCCGTCGTTGCACACCCCTTTATTTGTTGATGTATCCTCTCTCTATCACCTCTCATTGCCAGAAATGCGTTTTCGATCATTTTATGTAATTTGCAAAATAACCCTAAAATGTTTCACAAATAACAGAAATAGTCCGAAAAACGTTTTGAATCGTTTTTTCAATTTCTAAAACGGGAAACAGTTCGAAAACGCCAAAACAGTGTCTTCGTGCCATTTGTGCTTCAGAGGTTAAAACCAAGAATCAACTTGAATTAAAATATACTAGCAAGAATACATGTATTGTGATATCATTTGCATAACGAGCAAAACTTCCGTAGGTTGGGAGAAAGCCATTCCCTATAAGAAATACCTTACTTTGCAAAGAGATTATTTCACTCTACAAGGAGGGTTGGGAGAAACCTATCCCTAAAAGAAATACGGCTTGCTTTGCAAAGAGATCATTTTTTTACTAGTCTCACTGACATTCCGATTACAAAAGAACTATACTGTACCACCAAGCCTCTCTCATCCAGTGAAATGATATAGGAAACCAATTTGCCATGGTTAAGGATTGCATGAAATTAGGGAAGCTATGAGACAATAAACAACATACTGCCATTTCTACCGCAGAAACAATCATATATAAAGGGGAAATTTTACAATATTTGCTCTCACCAACAGACAAAATCCAACATACTGCCATTTCTTCCTTAGAAACGATCATATATATATGCAAGGGGGAAAATTTACAGTATCTGCTCCCGCTTACAGTGAACTGTACAAGAAAGGCTACCTTTTATGCTTCATTGTGTTTAAGTACAACTGGATAAAAACAAGAAGAGAAATTTGGTGAGTGGAAATGCTCGTGTGAAGAAATACGGTATACCTCAGTTAAAGATGCAAGTCCTTCAAACTTAGAAGGACGCACCAGCATATTGCTTCGGAGAAGCTGTGGAAAACTGGGTTCATCCAGTACAACTTCTTGAGCCATAACCAGTTGATTGCCCTTCAGTGCCCTGGAAAATTCACTTCATATAAGCAATCAACTAGTTCAGATATATCTTGACCTTGATGATGTCACTCAAAGCAGTTATGTCGGCACCTCCTAGCAGCTGCAAGACAATCCTCTTCTGTAATCTCTCATTTTGTGGTAACAAAAATTTTTTAACCTCTCAATAGTGGAATCTTCACACAAACAGCCAGATCCTTGAGATCTAGAAATGGCGCCAGTTTCACAGAACCGCTGGCTTTTCTTTTAAGGGCTTAAGAGCTGCAGTATACAGCGGTTAGTAGGCTTATATCCTTCCAGCTTGCAAATTGGGTAATACCCCAGATCGTTTCCATTTTTCAGAATATCATCTTGCTTCACAGTCAAGTCCTTGGCCAAAAAATCCACTAGATGAAATTGCGTGGGGTCTCAAGCTGCAAAGAAGCCTTCTAAGGAGGATTCCAGTTCTTCAGAAAAGGTGGAGAACAATCCACTCTAATTTTAAACCATCTGCAGCACTTTTATACACCCAGTGGAATTGGCAGCCACAAGCATGTCAGATTTCGGTCTCCAGCACACACTTGAAACAAACTGTCCACCATCATCATCAGTCTCTTTACCAGAAATAGGATCAACAGAACCAAACTTGTGAGAAGTGACTGGCATAGGCAGGGATCTATAATAAGCATACACCTGCAGTCAAATAAGACCAATTACGACTTGGAAAATATCATGGATACAGACACTTCTTCCCTACCTTTTTTGTGTTTTTTTTTGGGGGGGGGGAGGAAATTTCTCATATTCTTAGGCTAAACAACTAATATTCATTGGCTTGCCCTGCTCACTCACTGGAAAAGGAATATACCTTTAAGATCCAACATAGGCAAAAGGATCCATAAAGTAGACTATAAAATTGGCTCATTTGACTATAAAATTGGTTCATTTGAGTTTTCCCTTTCAATTAACTTCTAAGTCAACTAGTATTAGGGGCATTTACGAGTTGGTTGATCCAGAATTATATAGAGTTCAAACAAGGATATATAACACTGATCTTTCAAGTCAAGTGACTAGACTGATTGAGCAGACGGCAATGATATTTTACTTCAAAAATGGCAGAATGTATTGCAGTATCAGTGAACAGATGAGCCGCCAAAGGGCTCAGAATGCAGTTAATCTATGCATCAATCACATTTGACTACTTTAATAACAAAGAAAAAAGTATCTCAATCATGTACTCGAGCTTATGCACTTTTTCCTCCATTTTTTTCTGTCTGTGTACCTTTTTTCCCTTTCTTTCTTTTCTTTTCTTTTTTTTCTTTTTTGGGAGGGGGTGGGCAAGTTGTCCTCGTATTTCCAGGCAGTCTTATATTCAGAGTTGTCCGATCAAATGGAACCCCTAAAAAACCAAAAAATTTACCTCTCTAATCCAAGGTACACAAACATCCTCTTCATCCAAGACATCCCACCCTCCCTGCCCCCCAATATATATATATATATATATATATATATAAGAATAAAAAATTTGTTTGGGAAATTTGGTTTTGGGGATCAAAATGAAATCTGAGATTATATCTACTTTGAGATTGAATGGGATTATGAATATTGATTTATATTAAAGCACTCAAATTTACAATCTAATTTTTCCCAACTAAGAAAAGAAGCAAGACTCGCATCATAGGTATTTTACTAATTATGTCCCTATATCAAAAGAATATTTGTACATCATTGGGATTGAATACCTACCTCATTTGTCTCTGAACCACAAGCTATGTACCCATCCGCAACAGATAAACCCACAAAGTTCTGCAACACCATGGTCCATGTTAAAGAAAAAAAAATTTAGATTGCAGGAAAAAGGAAAAGAAATATAACCAAAGTATCATACAGAAAAACCAACCTTTTCATTAGTGTGCCCTTTGAGGGTTGAGATGCAAGCACTGGTTGAAAAGCCTGTTGAGCTGGTTTTCTTGAGATCCCAAAGCTTTAGAGTGTTGTCAGTGGATGCAGAAACAAGAGTTCCAGAGTCCAAAAATTTCACATAGCTAACAGCTTTGTCATGGCCAGCCAATATACACCAGGGGCTTGAAACATTCCGAAGATCATAGCAGTAAGTTTTGTAATCAGCCGAGCCGAAGGCTAGCAAATGAGAAGAATGAGCAGAAAATTGAACACAGCAGACATTTGCAATGTTCCTGATTGTGCATAAACTGTTCCTCTGTACCAACAGAAACATATAATTTTACTAGATATACAGTAAGAGCAAGAACAAGAGAAAACCAACATGACAACCAAGCATCATTTTGATCTTGCAAAAACAGAATTAGGTGTGGTCCGCTAACTAAGATTAATATATGTTCCGACACCCTGAACCCCTTCTTCCTATATATTGTGCAAAGAAGCCAACCAAAACATCACGATTATCCTACAAGTACTTAGACAAGAAAGACAAGACAATGTTATAATCAATTGTTAATTCATTTTTAAATGTTTTCATTAGCCAGTTCAATTAGTTTTGTAAATATGAAGAAATCTCATGTTTTTCCCTACCTTACACAATGAAGAATGTCATGTCCAATAAAATTTCATCAAGATCCACAAATATGAATCAAGCCTGGGGATTTTGGGGTGGTTGACACAAGAATTCCACAACAATCTTTGGTTTCAGAGCATATATACTTTAGCCATCAAACACAAAATAAGGAAAGAGAGAGCATGCCTCATTAATATTCCAGAGTTTTACAGTACAATCGTCACTTCCACTGGCTAATTTTGTAGGATCCACTTGAGAAAAGTCCACAGACCAAGCCCTTTTATTGTGTTCAATATACTGAGAAAACCCTTGACATGTTCCTGCATCCCATAGCTGCAAAGCATCCATGACAATTACATAATAAGAAATTAAGAAAAATCAGTAAATGCTTAATGAGAGAGCAAGCCTTAGAAGCAATAGCATAGTTGTTCCTTTGACTAATTTTTATTTGTAGGGAGCATTTTAAGGAAAGTTTTATTACCCAACTAGAACCCTTGATCTTAACTGGGACAGGGCTCAAGATGAATCTGGATGGTGAAAAACAAAACAAAAATGCAAAAGCGGTAGGCTTGCACAATTCATTGCATAGTGCAGCTGAAAAGGCTGCAGCTGCCATACATGAGAACATGGATTTGAGTTGGAAACATCAACTTTCCACAAATCATGCCAAAGTTAAGTCCTTGTAAAGTCTATTCCTACAACCCTATCCCAAAAGCGAACCTTGAATATCAAGGATGAGCAATGGGGGTATGGCTTTGAATAGACAAAATGATGCAGAAGTGGCCATGCTGTTTTTCAGCAATACAAAATATCTTTTACAATATCTGAAGGTTGGTATCAGATTTATTTTCATTATATAACACAATCATATTACAATTACATAGGCCTTCCAAAATTCCTACATCCTATGTAAGGCACAGAGTGCTCAGAAGCTACTACAAAATAAATTAATAAATTAAATTTAGATAATATGCAATGAACAGTTTTAATCCTTTTACCCTACATGGAGACATGATGTTGGTATTTGAAGTTGTTTCTGTCATGACCCTAGAGTTTCCTAGGGTTTGAATACGAAATTGAAGAAGAAAGAACAGAATTGGAGAGAGAAAACAGAACAGAAAGAGGGAGAAATGGAGAGGAGAGGTTTAGACGTACAGAGGGAGAGAGAAGAGTGGGGGGGAAAACTGAATGTTTTATTCAATCAATTCATGATTCTTCCTATCACCGCCGTAGGTCTCTTATAGAGCCTCTAGCAACAACTATAACAGTAACTCTAACAATATAACAACACCCCTAACTAACATAACAGCAAGACAGTACTGTTAGCTAACTCCATAACCTCCTAACCCCCAGCTAGATAACAACTAATGGCTACTATTATCGGCCCCTTTACTGATTTACCCTTAGGGTCGTGACAATCTCCACCCCTTCAAATAATATTCTCAATGATCATCTCCTCTTACTACCGTAGGATACTTATAGATCCTCCAGCAACCCTAACAGCAAGTATAACAATGCAACAGTCCAGCTAACTACTCCTAACAATCCCCACCCCTACAAATAATATTCTCAATGATCATCTCCTCTTACTACCGTAGGATACTTATAGATCCTCCAGCAACCCTAACAGCAAGTATAACAATGTAACAGTCCAGCTAACTACTCCTAACAGCAAAACACTAAGCTGTTGCATAGTTAACTAACTCCCTAACCACCTAACCTCCCAGCTAACTAACAACTAGCGGCTACTACCGGCCCTTTTACTGATTTACCCTTAGGGTCGTGACAGTTTCTCTTATTTATAGCCAGTCCCTATTGAGTTTGCCTCGAGTTTGAGCGATAGGAGATCAGTGAAGTTTTGGTGATCTATCGACTAGAAGATTTAGAACAGTTAGGTTTCAATTTCAAAGTGTAATTTTTCTTAGTTTTTGGGGTCTAATTGTAATATCTCCAATGTTGGTTAGTTTCATTGGGGTGTCCGCCCTTTCTATAAATAAGAGGGCAGGGGACAGTCGATAGGATCAAGGTTAATTGGTGAGTTCTCAGTTTTCATTTGTGATCGAGTGTTGTGTCATTCTTGAGAAAAGAGAGGCTAAGTGATAAGAATTTAGCCATTATGTATTCTTGAGAGAACTGAGGGTTTTGTACTCGAGGATATATATAGATGAAGGAGAGGGCTTGATGTACGGATCAATTTCCTACTGAAGTAAAGACTGCTCTGTGGTGTTAAACTGCTGAATGTAGGTTTGCCTGAGGGCATTCCGAGGCAGGATAATCTCGATCTCTTTGTGTGATTTGATCTTTTTCATTTATTGTTCTTGCATATTCTTCTGTTATAACCGATTGTTCTTATTGTCCTTTTGATTCCATGAATGTGTAAGGATTTGATAGAAATATTCTTCTTGTGTGTTGTTGATTTGTAAGTCCTAACGATAACAATCTGGTAATAGAACCTCCTTTCAAACCAAGATAAGCTTTCTTGCTACTTTTTCTTGATAGTCTCTTGTTGATTCTTTGAGTTATTAGTTTTGATTATGGCTGCAACAAGATACGATATAGAGAAATTCACTGGCCAAAATGATTTCGGCCTTTGGGGGATCAAAATAAAAGCACTTCTAGGGAACTTAGGATTGAAAGGGGCACTAGAAGAAGAAAAAAAATTGTCCTAAGCAAAAAAGGGAATTTCAGAATAAGGGGAATGCTAAAATCTCATCCTCAATCTGTGAGTTTGAGTATGACAATGCAGATGTACTTTTTGTGTCAAATACCGAGGATAGGCACACCTGGGTATTAGATTCTAGTTGTTCATTTCACATGACACCTCGTAGGGATTGGTTCCTAAGTTTTAGGGACATAGATGGGGTAAAGTGCTTCTAGGAAACAACTAAGAATGTAAAATCAAAGGGATTGGGGATGTCAAAATCAAAATGCATGATGGAATAATTAGAACACTATCTGTTGTTAGATATGTGCCAAACTTGAAGAGAAATCTGATATCCCTTGGAGAACTAGACAAAAATGGATACTCCTATAGAGGAGTTGGTGGAGTCCTTAAGGTAGCAAAGGGGGGTCCCTCATATGCATGAAGGCTATCCTTCAAAATGGCATATATATGTTGCAAGCATCCACAGTGGATGGAGTGTTAGCATTAGGAGAGGAAAAATCTCAGTGTTCTAAAACGCGCAAGGCACTAGTCAGGCGCCAAACTTGGGCCTAGGGCCTAGGCGGCGCATAGAAAAATTATTTAAAATTTAAATAAAATTCATATTTATATATAGGCTATATATATATATATATATAAATCTTTCTCTATATAACACTGAAAGACAGTTGGGTATTGGGTAACATGTATTATATTTAAAAAAATGATGTTAAAGGGAAATGAAAGGCAGTTGGGAATTGGGTGAGACTGCCGTGGCTAACTTATATATATATTTAGATGTAATATATATATATATATAAATATATATATTGCTAACATAATATATTAATATCATATAATAGTAGGGGAATGAGAAGATTAGAGCAAGTGGTGGAAATTTCAAGCATATTGGACGCACAAAGGGCTTCCACCTCCACCGTCATTTTCTCTCTCCCATGTGCTACCACTTGAATATATATATATATGTATAATATATGATATTAAAATGGGATGAATGAAAGGCAGCAGCAAGAGCCTTCTCCAGCGTCTGTCTTTTTGTTCCCCGAACTCTCTAGAATGCGTGAGTGTGCATTCTGCTTCTTTAGCACTACCTCGGTGCTCCGATTGTCTTCTTCCTCTTTCCTGTCCGTTTGCTTAATCCGCTGGACTGGTTCTTCTTACCTCCATGGCAACACCAGGTGTAGCCGAAATTGATCTTCCAGCGTATAGTTCAATATTAGCATACATGCACGCTGCACACACATTTGGGCGACCCAGGCGCCTAGGCGCCACCTTGGCGGCCTAGGCGGCGATTGGCCCGATTAATCGGCCTGACGTCTAGGGGTGCCGATTAGCAATTATTTGCGACGGCCAGGGGCTACCTAACACCTCAGCGGCTACCTAGGCCACCTTTTAGAACACTGGAAAATCCTATGAGCAATCTAGGTTATGGCACTATAGGATGGCTCACATTAGTGAGCGAGGGCTTAAGGAATTGGCTAGGCAAGGGATTGTGAGTGTCGGAAAGGTAACAACTATAGACAAATGTGAAACATGCATATTTGGGAAATCTGCCAAGGTTAAATTTCCTAAGGCGGCTATTCACTCCACTAAGGCCCCTCTAGAATATATTCATTTTGATCTTTAGGGCCCTTCCCAAGCCTTATCTCATGGTGGAGCTAGGTATTTCCTATCCATAATTGATGATTACTCTAGGATGGTTTGGGTTTATGTTTTAAGATCAAAAGATAAAACTTTTGAAACTTTCAAAACCTGGAAAACTATGATAGAAAATCAGAAAGGAAGCAAAATTAAGATCATTAGGACTGATAATGGATTGGAATTTTGCAACAAAGAATTTGCCCACCTATGTAATCAAGATGGTATCCTTAGACACCTATCGGTTCTAGGAAATCCCAAGCAAAACGGTCTAGCCGAGAGGATAAATAGAACCCTCTTAGAGAGAGTCATGTGCATGATTATTCATGCTAGGCTTTCCAAATCTTTTTGGGAGAAGCCATATCTATGGTAGCCTATGTTATTAATAGGTCACCATCCGCACCCATAGGGTTTATAAAACCCCCTATGAAATGTGGACTGGTCATAAGCCTAATGTAGACCATATTAGGGTATTTGGGTGTATAGCCTATGCTCATTCTAAGCAAGGCAAGCTGGACCCTAGAGCAATTAGGTGCTTGTTTATAGGATATACGGAAGGAGTTAAGGGTTATAAATTGTGGAGCCTAGATCCAAATATGCCTAAGATCTTTGTGAGTAGAGCTGTCACTTTTGATGAGGGATCTAATATAAAAGACTTTGAGGAAAAAGAAAAATCAAAGAATGCCAAGAAAGGTAAAGAAGTAGATGTAGATCTATCTAAAGAACCATTAGACAAAGGCCAAAATAATCCTCAAGATTAGGACCTAAACCTTTAAGAGGAATATGAAGGGTATGGAGAATCTTCTCCAAGTCAACAGGATGACTATGAAGCATCCTCTTTTAGGCAGCAAGAGGATTATGAAGAATCCTCCTGATCCGGAGAGGTATAATGTTGCTAGGGATAGGCAGATGAGGGTTTCCAAACCTCTGGTCAGATATGGTTACTCTAATTTAGTGTCTTATGCCCTAACAAGTGCAGCTGCAGAAATGGGGGAGGAACCTCTTTCATATGAAGCAGTAATCAGGTCAAGAGATTCTCAAAAGTGGCAGAAAGCCATGCAATCTGAGATGGACTCTCTTAAACGAAATAACACTTGGGTTCTTGTAGAAAAACCCTTGGGGAGAGGGTTGTTAGCTGTAAGTGGTTATATAAAATTAAGGAGGGTGCTGGAAAAGAGGATAAGCCTAGATATAAAGCTAGGCTAGTGGCAGGGGCTTTACCCAAGTAGTCGGTGTAGATTTCAATGAGGTATTCTCACCCGTAGTCAGACACACCTCAATAAGGATCCTTCTTGCAATAACAGCCCATCAAGACTTAATTTTAGAGCAAATGGATGTCACCACAACTTTTCTACATAGAGACTTAGAGGAAAATATTCTTATGGAACAGCCAAAGGGGTTTAAGGTGAGAAGAAAGAAAGAACATGTGTGTCTTCTTAAGAAATCTCTCTATGGTTTAAAGCAATCTTGACGCAGCGTGTAACGCGTGTGTGAAAAAAACACACTAAAATAAACCCTTGAAAGAGCAAAGTTCAATGGCCGAAGCTTGGCTTTCAAAAAGACGCAAAAACAAAACTGTTTTGCTAAGAAAACTCAAATAGGTTGCTGAAATTTAATTGAGAAAAACTTGATTACAAACTCTAAATCCTAGGCATATTTATAGTATTTGGCTAATCCAAATCCATCTAATATTTGTAAACAAAATCCAACTAGAATCCTAATAGAAATAAATTATAAATAAAAGTTAACTGGAATCCTAATAAAAATAAAACTCTAATCAAACATGAAGTAGAATCCTAAATCAAGTAAAAACATGAAGTAGAATCCTAAATCAAGTAAAAACATGAAGTAGAATCCTAAATCAAGTAGAATCATGAAGTAGAATCCTAAATCAAGCAGAATCATGAAGTCGAATCCTAAATTAAGTAGAAACATGAAGTAGAATCCTAAATCAAGTAGAATTCTAAAACTTAAGAAGTATAAAATATTGTTCCGGCGTGATCAGGTCGGCTTTGGGCCGGGTCTTGATTGGTGACCGCATCAAATCCCCTAGGCAATGGTATAAGAAATTTGACTCATTTATGTTGTCTCAAGGGTTTAAGAGGAGTTCATATGATAGTTGTGTTTACCTTAAGCATATGCCAAGTGGTGCATCTATATATCTTCTCCTATATGTAGATGATATGTTGATTGCTAGTCAATCAACTGTGAAAATCAGAAATTTAAAGCTGAGTTTGAAATCAGTGTTTGAGATGAAAGAACTAAGAGAAGCTAGGAAGATATTGGGCATAGAGATTAAAAGGGATAGGCAGCATAGGCAGCTAATTTTGTCTCAAAAATCCTATCTTAGCAAGTTGATTAAGAGATTTAACATGAGTGATGCAAAGGATGTATCGGTTCCCTTTGCCCAACACTTCAAATTATCACATGAGTAGTCTCCCAAGGATGAAGAAGGCATTAAGGAAATGAGTAAGATTTCTTACTCTAATGCGGTTGGGAGCCTAATGTATATAGCATGGTCTATACAAGACCAGATTTGGCCCATTCTATGAGTGTATCTAGTAGGTTTATGGCCAATCCATGTAAGGCCCATTGGAATGCTATAAAATGGACCTTTAGGTATGTTAAAGGGACTTTAGGTATGGCTTTGGTCTATGGTGGAGGCAAGCTAGAAGAAAAACCTTGTATCTTAGGGTTCACATATGCAGATTTTGCTGCAAACATTGATAAGAGTAGGTCCTCAACAGGTTATGTATTTCAACTTTGGGGATCTTCTATTAGCTGGAAAACAAACCTGCAATCGGTGGTGGCATTGTCCATAACCAGGGCAGAATATATTGTTGTTACTGAAGCAATAAAGGAAGGCCTTTGGCTTAAGGGAATCATTAGTGAGCTACTAGGAATAGATGTCGAGGTTAGGCTAATGTGTGATAGCCAAAGTGCTATCCATTTGGCTAAAAATCCATCACTCCATGAAAGAACCAAACACATAGATGTTAGGTATCATTTCATTAGAGAAATCTTTGAGAAGGAGGAGATAAGCCTAATAAAAGTTGTAAGAGAAGAAAATGCAGCTGACATATTTACCAAAGCTGTCCCTATGTCCAAATTACAGCATTATTTATCTATTCTTAATGTGTTTTGTGTTTCATATGATCAGTTTTTTTTTTTTTGTCTTACATTCCAGATGAGAGCAGATTCAGTCTATCGAGTGAAGAACTCAAGGCAAATGATGGAGAATTGTTGAGTTTCTCTCGAGTTTGAGCGATAGGACATCAGTGAAGTCTTGGTGATCTATCAGCTGGAAGATTTAGAACAGTTAGGTTTCAATTTCAAAGTGTAATTTTTCTTAGTTTTGGGGGTTTAATTGTAATATCTCCAATGTTGGTTAGTTTCATTGGAGTGTTTGCCCTTTCTATAAATAAGAGGGCAAGGGACAGTCGATAGGATCAAGGTTAATTGGTGAATACTCAGTTTTCATTTGTGATCGAGTGTTGTGTCATTCTTGAGAAAAGAGAGGCTAAGTGATAAGAATTTAATCCTTATGTATTCTTGAGATAACAAGGGTTTTGTACTCGGGGATATAGATGAAGGAGAGGGCTTGATGTACTGATCAATTTCCTACTGAATTAAAGACTGCTCTGTGGGTGTTGGACTGCTGGATGTAGGTTTTCTTAAGGGCATTTTGAACTAGGATAATCTTGATCTCTTTGTGTGGTTTGATCTTTTTCATTTATTGTTCTTGCATATTCTTCTGTTATAACCGATTGTTCTTATTGTCTTTCTGATTCCGTGAGTGTGTAAGGATTTGATAGGAGTATTCTTCTTGTGTGTTCCTGATTTGTAAGTCCTAATGACCACAGTTCCAAGCCTGGATAAGGGAGGAGAGTTGCGTTAGATGGGCAACAAGCAGTTTAAATCTGGTTGAATCAAACATTATGAATCCTAGACAAATGTTGTACCCTACATGAAGACATGTCACAAGAGGAATGGATATGAAAGAGTAATTAATTAAAATTGTTTGAGACACACAATTAAATATCATAATTATTACGGTCAGGGCTGGCCCATGGGAGTTAGGGGCCCTAGGCCATTTAAAATTTGGAGTTTCTTTAAAAAATAATATAAAAATATGAAAATTTTATTGGGGCCCCTTTTTAATACTAAAATATTTATCATTAGAAATCTATTAGGGCCCTTTTTGGGTAAAAAATATTTTTAATGTAAAAATATTTAAATATTTTTACTGTTAAACTTAATAAAAAAAATTATTGGCCCCCGTTTTAGGGGGCCCTAGGCATAGGCCTCACTAGCCTATGCCTTAAGCCGGCCCTGATTACGGTCATATCATATCAGCCAGGTACTGAACCAGATGTAAAGAGTACAAAAAGAGTATGTTATGTATCAGCTTATGTGATGTCAGAACCCTAGGATGTATAAGAGCTTACAGTAGGGTTGAGTAGAGAAGATTATCTCTTAGGAGTAGGAGTTAATTATGTTAGAGTTGTTAGGGTAGTTATCTTGTATTTTCTGTTAAGTTGTTATAGTAGCTATATAAATCTACTAGGCTGCTGTAGTGGGGATTATCCAGAAATATCAATTAAAACATCTGTTTTCCTCTCTCCGAACTCTCTCTTCCTCTCTTTCTCCCTTCTAATTCTCTCTTATTCTCCCTCTCGATCTCCCTGTTTCTTCTGCCTCTTTCTGTTTTCCCCTCTTGTCCTCAAATTCTGCCCAAATTCTTCTTAAAATTGGCCCTAATTCTCTGCTGAAACCCTATGGTTATGACATGTGCCTATCTATACCAAGCTCATATCAGTCCACAAATGGGGAGTCCCTAGTGCACAAGGCGCCCCATTTTATAAGGGCCATGATATGTAGTCTTCCCATTGCTCATGTGCCTACCTATACCAAGCTCATATCAACCTAAAACTAGGGCATCCCCAGTGCACGAGGCTCCCCGTTTTGTGAGGGCCATGATACATAGCCTTCCCATTGCTTTTTTGCAAGGAAGCTATTTTCACAACTCAAATCGCGGAACCAGAGTGTTTATGATTTTTTTAGATGCTTCAATTTTTTAATTAACCAGACTTATAACATATCAATTAAAAAATTTTGGTTCCATGCATCAATGATGCTCTACGACATAATCACATTATCTCTCTCTACATTGATAAATTGTATTTTTTAGACACAATTAACTTTTTAAACTTAAAACTCGTATTAGTAAAAATATAGAAATTTCTCTATCACATTCAATAAGGGACTATAACTTAAAAACATGAACTCACAAACCACAACATGATATTGATTAGCAATAATTAACAAATAAAAAGGAGTATTATTAAAAGTTTTGTACTTTTCTTGAATATGCTTAAATAACAAATATGAGTTTTATGTTGTTTGATGTGGGTTTGTGTCCCTGTATTTGATAGTATTGTTACATTGAAATAATTCCATTTTAAACAAAAATAAAAATAAATTACATCATATTATGTAAATTACCTACAAATACAATAAATATAGCCATCAAATCAAATCAATACACTGACATACACCCACATCAATACATACTAAGCCAATAACAAACTTATACATCGTCTTGTACAAGACTCAGAGGGGTATAGTGTAAATTACCAATCCCACTCCAACTATTTGATTTAAAACCCAACATGGTAGGTGTTATCCACCACAGGTAATATAATCCATCAACCCAACATACCAGACACCCTATCAGAAAATCTTGCAACCATGAGCATAGAGGCTGAACTGCACAAACTGAAGTTTGTACACTGGCTGTTCTGAATTCGGGTTTATTATGATTAACAAAATATTTAAATGATCGAGATACATACCTTGACTATGCCATCATAGTCAGTTGAAGCCAAATAATTCCTGATATAGCTATTCCAGCAAATGCAGCTGAGCTTTGATTTGTTAGACATTTCAGCTGCTGGATAATGGATATCAACGGCTTCATTAAGGAGTGCCTGAAACTCAAAAATCTTTATTCTCCTTGATACCCCAGCAGCAGCAAAATACTCCTGATCTCGATCAAAACTCAAAGAGCAGATTACATTTGCAGAATTTTGAAAATCTCCATTCCTTAATGTTCCACGCACTTCAAACTTACTATAACGAGCATACTTGCACAAACCACTAAAGAAAGCACCAAGATCATCTGATGGCATGTTTTCATCTTTATCATTCTGTGCCCGATACACATTATCTCTTTCTTTCAGTAATTCTTTATCTGGGCGTGTGGCCACATTGCTCTCAGAAAGTTCAACACTGGATCTCATGGCAAAGTATGCCCTTTCCAGATGATCAATATTTTTCAACATCAATTCATTATTTGTTCTAGGGGTTAACTTACGGTGCACCTCAAATGCAGAGGATCCGCTGTGAAGAAACCTATTTCCCCTAGCATCAAGAGAATCCCTCGAGCAAGAAAGAACTAATGGTTTTCTTGTTTGTCGTCTTTCTACCTCTACAATATCTGTTTCCAGGAATTTAATATCTTCAACTAGCTTCAAGGCATCATTCTGCCTTTGATCTTTCAATGAGACTAGGAAATGTAGTAATAATTCTGATTCAGTATCATCTTGGTTAATAGATGATGACAGCTCATCTCCAACTGATTCTTGAATTCCACTCATAACATCAGACTGCAGAACTTCCCTGTCATATAATGAAGGTCATAAACACAAAGCACCACGTAATTTGGATTGTAATATCATTTGTTCACAAGTTGTACATGTAAGA